>NW_027464698.1:27500-327500 GCF_043290135.1 Rhipicephalus microplus | reverse complement strand
AACACTATCTCGTTAGATGACGTTGTCTTTGGTAGTTTCACGACGCTACCTAGCTTAAACTAACATAACTCAACCTAACATATTCTTCGCACTTCTATCGTTAGAAAACGTTTTACTCGCTACTTTACATTGCTTTCTACAACAATACGACGGTTTCAAGCGCTTTCACATTAGATATCGCAGTTCCCAACTTGTAAAGGTGAAAAACACTGCATCTCACTAAGTGACGTTGTGTATTGCGGTTTTAGCGCGGTTCATATCTTAACCTAACCTAACCTAACCCAACCTAACCTAGCATAACCTAACCTAACCTAACCTAACCAAACCTAACCTAACGTAACCTAACCTAACCTAACCTAACCTAACCTAACGACGTTTGCAAGCGCTTTCACATTAGATATCGCAGTTCCCGACTTGTAATGGTGAAAAACACAGCATCTCACTAAGTGACATTGTTTAATGCGGTTTTAGCGCGGTTCATATCTTAACCTAACCTAACCTTACCTAACCCAACCTAACCTAACCTAACCTAACCAAACCTTACCTAACATCCCTAACCTGACCTAACCAAACCTAACCTAACCTAACCTAACGTAACCTAACCTAACCTAACCTAACCTAACGACGTTTGCAAGCGCTTTCACATTAGATATCGCAGTTCGCGACTTGTAATGGTGAAAAACACTGCATCTCATCAAGTGACATTGTTTAATGCGGTTTTACGACGGTTCATATCTTAACCTAACCTAACATTCGCACTTGTATTAAAAAACGCTCTATTACACTGTTTCGTTCACAATTACGATATTTGCTTGCCCTCACAGTTTGTCACCAACTTATTACAGTACAGAACGCTGTATCTCGCTAAATGACATCGTTCTTTAAGGTTTCACGATACTTGCATGCGCTTTACCGAGAATGTCAAAACATAGCAGTTTCGCACTTGTAACGGTACAACACGCAGTATTTGGCTTGTTCATGCCGTTTTGTGTGCTTTCACGACATTTCACCTATCGCAGTTTAATACTCGCTATAAAACAACACTATCTCGTTAGATGACGTCGTTTTTGGTACTTTCACGACGCTACCTAGCTTAAACTAACCTAACCTAACCTTCGCACTTCTATCGTTAGAAAACGTTTTACTCACCACTTTACAATGTTTTCTACAAGATTACGACGGTTTCATGCGCTTTCACATTAGATATCGTAGTTCCCGACTTGTAATGTTGAAAAACACTACATCTCACTAAGTGACATTGTTTAATGCGGTTTTACGACGGTTCATATCTTAACCTAACCTAACATTCGCACTTGTATCTAAAAACGCTCTATTACACTGTTTTGTTCACAATTACAATATTTGCATAACCTCACAGTTTTTCACCAACTCATTGCAGTACAGAACGTTGTATCTCGCTAAATGACATTGTTCTTTAAGGTTTCACGATGCTTGCATGCGCTCTAACGAGAATATCACAATATAGCAGTTTCGCACTTGTAACGGTAGAACACGCAGTATTTGGCTTGTTCATGCCGTTTTGTGTGCTTTCACAACATTTCACCTATCGCAGTTTAATACTCGCTATAAAACAACACTATCTCGTTAGATGACGTCGTTTTTGGTAGTTTCACGACGCTAACTAGCTTAAACTAACCTAACCTAACCTAACCTTCGCACTTCTATCGTTAGAAAACGTTTTACTCACCACTTTACAATGTTTTCTACAATATTACGACGGTTTCATGCGCTTTCACATTAGATATCGCAGTTCCCAACTTGTAAAGGTGAAAAACACTGCATCTCACTAAGTGACATTGTTTATTGCGGTTTTAGCGCGGTTCATATCTTAACCTAACCTAACCTAACCTAACCTAACCCAACCTAACCTAACATAACCTAACCTAACCTAACCTAACCAAACCCAACCTAACGTAACCTAACCTAACCTAACCTAACCTAACCAAACCTAACCTAACCTAACCTAACCTAACCTAACCTAACCTAACCTAACGACGTTTGCAAGCGCTTTCACATTAGATATCGCAGTTCCCGACTTGTAATGGTGAAAAACACTGCATCTCATCAAGTGACATTGTTTAATGCGGTTTTACGACGGTTCATATCTTAACCTAACCTAACATTCGCACTTGTATTAAAAAACGCTCTATTACACTGTTTCGTTCACAATTAGGTTATTTGCATAACCTCACAGTTTTTCACCAACTTATTGCAGTACAGAACGCTGTATCTCGCTAAATGACATCGTTCTTCAAGGTTTCACGATGCTTGCATGCGCTTTAACGAGAATATCACAACATAGCAGTTTCGCACTTGTAACGGTACAACACGCGGTATTTGGCTTGTTCATGCCGTTTTGTGTGCTTTCACAACATTTCACCTATCGCAGTTTCGTACTCGCAATAAAACAACACTATCTCGTTAGATGACGTTGTTTTTGGTAGTTTCACGACGCTACCTAGCTTAAACTAACATAACTCAACCTAACATAACCTGCGCACTTCTATCGTTAGAAAACGTTTTACTCGCTACTTTACATTGCTTTCTACAACAATACGACGGTTTCAAGCGCTTTCACATTAGATATCGCAGTTCCCAACTTGTAAAGGTGAAAAACACTGCATCTCACTAAGTGACATTGTGTAATGCGGTTTTCGCGCGGTTCATATCTTAACCTAACCTAACCTAACCTAACCTAACCCAACCTAACCTAACCTAACCTAACCTAACCTAACCTAACCAAACCTAACCTAACGTAACCTAACCTAACCTAACCTAACCTAACGACGTTTGCAAGCGCTTTCACATTAGATATCGCAGTTCCCTACTTGTAATGGTGAAAAACACAGCATCTCACTAAGTGACATTGTTTAATGCGGTTTTAGCGCGGTTCATATCTTAACCTAACCTAACCTTACCTAACCCAACCTAACCTAACCTAACCTAACCAAACCTTACCTAACATCTCTAACCTAACCTAACCTAACCTAACCTAACCAAACCTAACCTAACCTAACCTAACGTAACCTAACCTAACCTAACCTAACCTAACGACGTTTGCAAGCGCTTTCACATTAGATATCGCAGTTCCCGACTTGTAATGGTGAAAAACACTGCATCTCATCAAGTGACATTGTTTAATGCGGTTTTACGACGGTTCATATCTTAACCTAACCTAACATTCGCACTTGTATTAAAAAACGCTCTATTACACTGTTTCGTTCACAATTACGATATTTGCTTGACCTCACAGTTTCTCACCAACTTATTACAGTACAGAACGCTGTATCTCGCTAAATGACATCGTTCTTTAAGGTTTCACGATACTTGCATGCGCTTTACCGAGAATGTCAAAACATAGCAGTTTCGCACTTGTAACGGTACAACACGCAGTATTTGGCTTGTTCATGCCGTTTTGTGTGCTTTCACAACATTTCACCTATCGCAGTTTAATACTCGCTATAAAACAACACTATCTCGTTAGATGACGTCGTTTTTGGTACTTTCACGACGCTACCTAGCTTAAACTAACATAACTCAACCTAACATAACCTTCGCACTTCTATCGTTAGAAAACGTTTTACTCGCTATTTTGCATTGCTTTCTACAACAATACGACGGTTTCAAGCGCTTTCACATTAGATATCGCAGTTCCCAACTTGTAAAGGTGAAAAACACTGCATCTCACTAAGTGACATTGTGTAATGCGGTTTTCGCGCGGTTCATATCTTAACCTAACCTAACCTAACCTAACCTAACCCAACCTAACCTAACATAACCTAACCTAACCTATCCTAACCAAACCTAACCTAACGTAACCTAACCTAACCTAACCTAACCTAACCTAACCTAACGACGTTTGCAAGCGCTTTCACATTAGGTATCGCAGTTCCCGACTTGTAATGGTGAAAAACACACTATCTCACTAAGTGACATTGTTTAATGCGGTTTTAGCGCGGTTCATATCTTAACCTAACCTAACCTTACCTAACCCAACCTAACCTAACCTAACCTAACCAAACCTTACCTAACATCCCTAACCTGACCTAACCAAACCTAACCTAACCTAACCTAACGTAACCTAACCTAACCTAACCTAACCTAACGACGTTTGCAAGCGCTTTCACATTAGATATCGCAGTTCGCGACTTGTAATGGTGAAAAACACTGCATCTCATCAAGTGACATTGTTTAATGCGGTTTTACGACGGTTCATATCTTAACCTAACCTAACATTCGCACTTGTAATTAAAAACGCTCTATTACACTGTTTCGTTCACAATTACGATATTTGCTTGCCCTCACAGTTTGTCACCAACTTATTACAGTACAGAACGCTGTATCTCGCTAAATGACATCGTTCTTTAAGGTTTCACGATACTTGCATGCGCTTTACCGAGAATGTCAAAACATAGCAGTTTCGCACTTGTAACGGTACAACACGCAGTATTTGGCTTGTTCATGCCGTTTTGTGTGCTTTCACGACATTTCACCTATCGCAGTTTAATACTCGCTATAAAACAACACTATCTCGTTAGATGACGTCGTTTTTGGTACTTTCACGACGCTACCTAGCTTAAACTAACCTAACCTAACCTTCGCACTTCTATCGTTAGAAAACGTTTTACTCACCACTTTACAATGTTTTCTACAAGATTACGACGGTTTCATGCGCTTTCACATTAGATATCGCAGTTCCCAACTTGTAAAGGTGAAAAATACTGCATCTCACTAAGTGACATTGTTTATTGCGGTTTTAGCGCGGTTCATATCTTAACCTAACCTAACCTAACCTAACCTAACCCAACCTAACCTAACATAACCTAACCTAACCTAACCTAACCAAACCCAACCTAACGTAACCTAACCTAACCTAACTAATCAAGGTGGACGATTGGGCGAGTTGGTGATTCATGATCGACGTATGTAACTGCGCGGTAGTAAACACGGACGACAAGAAGATACAAGGACAAGCGCAGACTATCAACTGAAGGTTTATTTTTCACAAACCACATATATATGACTGAACCAGAAACAGAAAACACGAAAATCTACAAAAAATGATGACTTGGCACTTAACAATCGACAAAACGTGAACGTTTGACAAAAGCAGATTCAAGGACCATGTGCGCCACTTGCCAGATACCGTAGCTCTTTATCTAAAAGAGCTAACGACGGTTTGCTGACGCAGTGTTCTGGTTCCCGTGCCATTTTTTCCGCTTCGACAATCATACGGGTATGATCGTCTTTGTGCCTGAACATTACGACCGTGCTTTCGAACTGCGCAAGGCAGCCACACCTACTGACGTGCTGAGCTAAAAAACCCTCATTGCCAGTGCGCACATTGCGTGCGTGCTCGCGCAGGCGCTCATTTAGGCATCTCCCAGTCTGCCCGATGTAACACGCACCACAAGATAGCGGAATTCTATAAACTACATTCATGTCACATCTGACAAACTGGGTTTTATGCCTGACAGTGCAAGCTTGTTTGGGCCTATTGTTTACACATGTCATTTTGGCTAGCTGAGAGAGCTTGTAAGGTGCCGAAAAAACGACCTTTACGCCCATGCGCTGTCCGAGCTTTTTTATCTTGTGAGATAGCTGGTGCTTGTAAGGGATTACCGCGACTTTGTCACGTTTGCTTTTGTCTCTGTCATTAGTGCTCTCTCTGCTTCTGGGCTTTTTCTTCTTTTTTATTGTTTCTGCCACAGAAATGAGAAGCGAATCCGGGTAGCCAGCTTCTTTCAGACGCTCAACTTGATTTTGGAAGCTTGTTTCCATCATATGGAAACATGATCTGTCTAGGGCATTAGTGAAGCAGGAGTTCACTATGCCTCTCTTAACCAATTTGCTATGCGCTGATTTAAAAGGCAAAAGCGGTTTCATAGCGCGAGGCTCATACATCCAGCATGCGTGATTCACGCTGAACAAAAGTCTCATGTCTAGGAAGCGAATCGAGTTGTTCACTGGGAGTTCATGGGTCAGTACGAGTGGACTCAAGCAGTCACTAAAAACTTCAATGACATCAGATGACAACCCCAACCCCCTAACCTAACCTAACCTAACCTAACCTAACCAAACCTAACCTAACCTAACCTAACGTAACCTAACCTAACCTAACCTAACGACGTTTGCAAGCGCTTTCACATTAGATATCGCAGTTCCCGACTTGTAATGGTGAAAAACACTGCATCTCATCAAGTGACATTGTTTAATGCGGTTTTACGACGGTTCATATCTTAACCTAACCTAACATTCGCACTTGTATTAAAAAACGCTCTATTACACTGTTTTGTTCACAATTACAATATTTGCATAACCTCACAGTTTTTCACCAACTCATTGCAGTACAGAACGTTGTATCTCGCTAAATGACATTGTTCTTTAAGGTTTCACGATGCTTGCATGCGCTCTAACGAGAATATCACAATATAGCAGTTTCGCACTTGTAACGGTAGAACACGCAGTATTTGGCTTGTTCATGCCGTTTTGTGTGCTTTCACAACATTTCACCTATCGCAGTTTAATACTCGCTATAAAACAACACTATCTCGTTAGATGACGTCGTTTTTGGTAGTTTCACGACGCTACCTAGCTTAAACTAACCTAACCTAACCTAACCTTCGCACTTCTATCGTTAGAAAACGTTTTACTCACCAATTTACAATGTTTTCTACAAGATTACGACGGTTTCATGCGCTTTCACATTAGATATCGCAGTTCCCAACTTGTAAAGGTGAAAAACACTGCATCTCACTAAGTGACATTGTTTATTGCGGTTTTAGCGCGGTTCATATCTTAACCTAACCTAACCTAACCTAACCTAACCCAACCTAACCTAACATAACCTAACCTAACCTAACCTAACCAAACCCAACCTAACGTAACCTAACCTAACCTAACCTAACCTAACCAAACCTAACCTAACCTAACCTAACGTAACCTAACCTAACCTAACCTAACGACGTTTGCAAGCGCTTTCACATTAGATATCGCAGTTCCCGACTTGTAATGGTGAAAAACACTGCATCTCATCAAGTGACATTGTTTAATGCGGTTTTACGACGGTTCATATCTTAACCTAACCTAACATTCGCACTTGTATTAAAAAACGCTCTATTACACTGTTTCGTTCACAATTAGGATATTTGCATAACCTCACAGTTTTTCACCAACTTATTGCAGTACAGAACGCTGTATCTCGCTAAATGACATCGTTCTTTAAGGTTTCACGATGCTTGCATGCGCTTTAACGAGAATATCACAACATAGCAGTTTCGCACTTGTAACGGTACAACACGCAGTATTTGGCTTGTTCATGCCGTTTTGTGTGCTTTCACAACATTTCACCTATCGCAGTTTCGTACTCGCAATAAAACAACACTATCTCGTTAGATGACGTTGTTTTTGGTAGTTTCAAGACGCTACCTAGCTTAAACTAACATAACTCAACCTAACATAACCTTCGCACTTCTATCGTTAGAAAACGTTTTACTCGCTACTTTACATTGCTTTCTACAACAATACGACGGTTTCAAGCGCTTTCACATTAGATATCGCAGTTCCCAACTTGTAAAGGTGAAAAACACTGCATCTCACTAAGTGACATTGTGTAATGCGGTTTTCGCGCGGTTCATATCTTAACCTAACCTAACCTAACCTAACCTAACCCAACCTAACCTAACATAACCTAACCTAACCTAACCTAACCAAACCTAACCTAACGTAACCTAACCTAACCTAACCTAACCTAACCTAACCTAACGACGTTTGCAAGCGCTTTCACATTAGATATCGCGGTTCCCGACTTGTAATGGTGAAAAACACAGCATCTCACTAAGT
This sequence comes from Rhipicephalus microplus, assembly GCF_043290135.1. Classification (NCBI taxonomy): domain Eukaryota; kingdom Metazoa; phylum Arthropoda; class Arachnida; order Ixodida; family Ixodidae; genus Rhipicephalus; species Rhipicephalus microplus. Next base: position 319,637 of record NW_027464698.1, on the reverse strand, counting down.
GACATTGTTTAATGGGGTTTTAGCGCGGTTCATATCTTAACCTAACCTAACCTTACCTAACCCAACCTAACCTAACCTAACCTAACCAAACCTTACCTAACATCCCTAACCTAACCTAACCTAACCTAACCTAACCTAACCTAACCAAACCTAACCTAACCTAACCTAACTTAACCTAACCTAACCTAACCTAACCTAACGACGTTTGCAAGCGCTTTCACATTAGATATCGCAGTTCCCGACTTGTAATGGTGAAAAACACTGCATCTCATCAAGTGACATTGTTTAATGCGGTTTTACGACGGTTCATATCTTAACCTAACCTAACATTCGCACTTGTATTAAAAAACGCTCTATTACACTGTTTCGTTCACAATTACGATATTTGCTTGACCTCACAGTTTCTCACCAACTTATTACAGTACAGAACGCTGTATCTCGCTAAATGACATCGTTCTTTAAGGTTTCACGATACTTGCATGCGCTTTACCGAGAATGTCAAAACATAGCAGATTCGCACTTGTAACGGTACAACACGCAGTATTTGGCTTGTTCATGCCGTTTTGTGTGCTTTCACAACATTTCACCTATCGCAGTTTAATACTCGCTATAAAACAACACTATCTCGTTAGATGACGTCGTTTTTGGTACTTTCACGACGCTACCTAGCTTAAACTAACCTAACCTAACCTTCGCACTTCTATCGTTAGAAAACGTTTTACTCACCACTTTACAATGTTTTCTACAAGATTACGACGGTTTCATGCGCTTTCACATTAGATATCGTAGTTCCCGACTTGTAATGTTGAAAAACACTACATCTCACTAAGTGACATTGTTTAATGCGGTTTTACGACGGTTCATATCTTAACCTAACCTAACATTCGCACTTGTATCTAAAAACGCTCTATTACACTGTTTTGTTCACAATTACAATATTTGCATAACCTCACAGTTTTTCACCAACTCATTGCAGTACAGAACCTTGTATCTCGCTAAATGACATTGTTCTTTAAGGTTTCACGATGCTTGCATGCGCTCTAACGAGAATATCACAATATAGCAGTTTCGCACTTGTAACGGTAGAACACGCAGTATTTGGCTTGTTCATGCCGTTTTGTGTGCTTTCACAACATTTCACCTATCGCAGTTTAATACTCGCTATAAAACAACACTATCTCGTTAGATGACGTCGTTTTTGGTAGTTTCACGACGCTACCTAGCTTAAACTAACCTAACCTAACCTAACCTTCGCACTTCTATCGTTAGAAAACGTTTTACTCACCACTTTACAATGTTTTCTACAAGATTACGACGGTTTCATGCGCTTTCACATTAGATATCGCAGTTCCCAACTTGTAAAGGTGAAAAACACTGCATCTCACTAAGTGACATTGTTTATTGCGGTTTTAGCGCGGTTCATATCTTAACCTAACCTAACCTAACCTAACCTAACCCAACCTAACCTAACATAACCTAACCTAACCTAACCTAACCAAACCTAACCTAACGTAACTTAACCTAACCTAACCTAACCTAACCTAACCTAACCAAACCTAACCTAACCTAACCTAACGTAACCTAACCTAACCTAACCTAACGACGTTTGCAAGCGCTTTCACATTAGATATCGCAGTTCCCGACTTGTAATGGTGAAAAACACTGCATCTCATCAAGTGACATTGTTTAATGCGGTTTTACGACGGTTCATATCTTAACCTAACCTAACATTCGCACTTGTATTAAAAAACGCTCTATTACACTGTTTCGTTCACAATTAGGATATTTGCATAACCTCACAGTTTTTCACCAACTTATTGCAGTACAGAACGCTGTATCTCGCTAAATGACATCGTTCTTTAAGGTTTCACGATGCTTGCATGCGCTTTAACGAGAATATCACAACATAGCAGTTTCGCACTTGTAACGGTACAACACGCAGTATTTGGCTTGTTCATGCCGTTTTGTGTGCTTTCACAACATTTCACCTATCGCAGTTTCGTACTCGCAATAAAACAACACTATCTCGTTAGATGACGTTGTTTTTGGTAGTTTCACGACGCTACCTAGCTTAAACTAAAATAACTCAACCTAACATAACCTTCGCACTTCTATCGTTAGAAAACGTTTTACTCGCTACTTTACATTGCTTTCTACAACAATACGACGGTTTCAAGCGCTTTCACATTAGATATCACAGTTCCCAACTTGTAAAGGTGAAAAACACTGCATCTCACTAAGTGACATTGTTTAATGCGGTTTTACGACGGTTCATACCTTAACCTAACGTAACCTAACCTAACCTAACCTAACCTTACCTAACCTAACCTAACCTAACCCAACCCAACCCAACCTAACCTAACCTAACCTAAACTAACCTAACCCAACCTAACCTAACCTAACCTAACCTAACCCAACCCAACCCAACCCAACCTAACCTAACCTAAGCTAACCTAACCAAACCTAACCTAACTTAACCTAACCTAACGTAACCTAACCTAACCTAACCTATTCTAACGTAACCTAACCTTTCCTAACCTAACCTAACCTAACGTAACCTAACCTAACCTAACCTAACATAACCTAACGTAACCTAACCTAACCTAACCTAACCTAGCGTAACCTAACCTAACCTAACCCAACCTAACCCAACCCAACCCAAACCAACAACACCCAACCAAACCTAACCTAACCTAACCTAACCTTACCTAACCTAACCAAATTATCCTTACCTAACCTAACCTATTCAGGTAAAATATTTTAAAAAAATATTTTAAAAAGATACTGGGACATAGCAGAGATACGTGTGCTCGTGAGGTGTTGGAAGCATTCTTCATCAACATGAAAGGTGATAGCTGTGTAAGTGAGGCCTCGGTATCGCTCTACGGTGCAGAAGTGTCCTTTTTGATTGATAAGGTGCGTTAAGTAGCACGTGTTGATCCTCGACGAGTCGGCGCAGCTATGTACGGGTTCCCTATTTTACCGACGTTCTACAGTCAATAAAAAACAGTTGGTAGTTTGCGCTCGATCTGTTTAAGTGTTCCTTCTTTGTGGTGTCCTTTCTATTTCAGCGCAATTTTTTACCTGAATAGAATGAACCAACTAGCCCCTCAAGACGTCCTGATCGATTACATAACCTAACCTAACCTAACGTAACCTTACCTAACCTAACCTAACCTAACGTAACCTAACCTAACCTAACGTAACCTAACCTAACCTAAACCAACCTAACCTAACCTAACCTAACCTAACCCAACTCAACCCAACCTAACCTAATCTAACCTAACCTAACCTAACCTAACCTAACAAAACCTAACCTAACCTAACCTAACCTAACCTAACGACGGTTGCAAGCGCTTTCACATTAGATATCGCAGTTCCCTACTTTTAATGGTGAAAAACACTGCATCTCGCTAATTGACATTGTTTAATGCGGTTTTACGACGGTTGATATGTCAACCTAACCTAACATTCGCACTTGTATCTAAAGACGCTCAATTACACTGTTTCGTTCACAATTACGATATTTGCTTGACCTCACAGTTTCTCACCAACTTATTACAGTACAGAACGCTGTATCTCGCTAAATGACATCGTTCTTTAAGGTTTCACGATACTTGCATGCGTTTTACCGAGAATGTCAAAACATAGCAGATTCGCACTTGCAACGGTACAACACGCAGTATTTGCCTTGTTCATGCCGTTTTGTGTGCTTTCACATTTTACCTATCGCAGTTTCGTACTCGCAATAAAACAACACTATCTCGTTAGATGACGTCGTTTTTGGTGGTTTCACGACGCTACCTAGCTTAAACTAACATAACTCAACCTAATATAACCTTCGCACTTCTATTGTTAGAAAACGTTTTACTCGCTACTTTACATTGCTTTCTACAACATTACGACGGTTTCAAGCGCTTTCACATTAGATATCGCAGTTCCCAACTTGTAAAGGTGAAAAACACTGCATCTCACTAAGTGACATTGTTTATTGCGGTTTTACAACGGTTCATACCTTAACCTAACGTAACCTAACCTAACCTAACCCAACCTAACCTAACATAACCTAACCTAACATAACTTAACCTAACCTAACCTAACCAAACCTAACCTAACGTAACCTAACCTAACCTAACCTAACCTAACCTAACCTAACCTAACGACGTTTGCAAGCGCTTTCACATTAGATATCGCAGTTCCCAACTTGTAAAGGTGAAAAACACTGCATCTCACTAAGTGACATTGTTTAATGCGGTTTTAGCGCGGTTCGTATCTTAACCTAACCTAACCTAACCTAACCTAACCTAACCCAACCTAACCTAACATAACCTAACCTAACCTAACCTAACCAAACCTAACCTAACGTAACCTAACCTAACCTAACCTAACCTAACCTAACGACGTTTGCAAGCGCTTTCACATTAGATATCGCAGTTCCCAACTTGTAATGGTGAAAAACACTGCATCTCACTAAGTGACATTGTTTAATGCGGTTTTACGACGGTTCATATCTTAACCTAACCTAACATTCGTACTTGTATGGAAAAACGCTCTGTTACACTGTTTCGTTCACAATTACGATATTTGCATAACCTCACAGTTTTTCACCAACTTATTGCAGTACAGAACGCTGTATCTCGCTAAATGACATCGTTCTTTAAGGTTTCACGATGCTTGCATGCGCTTTAACAAGAATATCACATTATAGCAGTTTCGCACTTGTAACGGTACAACACGCAGTATCTGGCTTGTTCAAGCCGTTTTGTGTACTTTCACAACATTTCACCTATTGCAGTTACGTACATGCAATAAAACAACGCTATCTCGTTAGTTGACGTCCTTTTTGGTGGTCTCACGACGCTACATAGCTTAAACTAACAGAACTCAAGCTAACCTTCGCACTTCTATCGTTAGAAAACGTTTTACTCGCAACTATACAATGTTTTCTACAAGATTACGACGGTTTGATGCGCTTTCACATTAGATATCGTAGTTCCCGACTTGTAATGTTGAAAAACACTACATCTCACTAAGTGACATTGTTTAATGCGGTTTTACGACGGTTGATACCTCAACCTAACCTAACATTCGCACTTGTATCTAAATACGCTCAATTACACTGTTTCGTTCACAATTACGATATTTGCTTGACCTCACAGTTTCTCACCAACTTATTACAGTTCAGAACGCTGTATCTCGCTAAATGACATCGTTCTTTAAGGTTTCACGATACTTGCATGCGCTTTAACGAGAATATCACAATAAAGCAGTTTCGCACTTGTAACGGCACAAGACGCAGTATCTGGCTAGTTCATGCCATTTTGTGTGCTTTCACAACTTTTCACCTATCGCAGTTTAATACTCGCTATAAAACAACACTATCTCGTTAGATGACGTCGTTTTTGGTAGTTTCACGACGCTACCTAGCTTAAACTAACCTAACCTAACCTAACCTTCGCACTTCTATCGTTAGAAAACGTTTTACTCACCACTTTACAATGTTTTCTACAAGATTACGACGGTTTCATGCGCTTTCACATTAGATATCGTAGTTTAAGACTTGTAATGTTGAAAAACACTACATCTCACTAAGTGACATTGTTTAATGCGGTTTTACGACGGTTCATATCTTAACCTAACCTAACATTTGCACTTGTATCTAAAAACGCTCTATTACACTGTTTTGTTCACAATTACAATATTTGCATAACCTCACAGTTTTTCACCAACTCATTGCAGTACAGAACGTTGTATCTCGCTAAATGACATTGTTCTTTAAGGTTTCACGATGCTTGCATGCGCTCTAACGAGAATATCACAATATAGCAGTTTCGCACTTGTAACGGTAGAACACGCAGTATTTGGCTTGTTCATGCCGTTTTGTGTGCTTTCACAACATTTCACCTATCGCAGTTTAATACTCGCTATAAAACAACACTATCTCGTTAGATGACGTCGTTTTTGGTAGTTTCACGACGCTACCTAGCTTAAACTAACCTAACCTAACCTAACCTTCGCACTTCTATCGTTAGAAAACGTTTTACTCACCACTTTACAATGTTTTCTACAAGATTACGACGGTTTCATGCGCTTTCACATTAGATATCGCAGTTCCCAACTTGTAAAGGTGAAAAACACTGCATCTCACTAAGTGACATTGTTTATTGCGGTTTTAGCGCGGTTCATATCTTAACCTAACCTAACCTAACCTAACCTAACCTAACCCAACCTAACCTAACATAACCTAACCTAACCTAACCTAACCAAACCTAACCTAACGTAACCTAACCTAACCTAACCTAACCTAACCTAACCAAACCTAACCTAACCTAACCTAACGTAACCTAACCTAACCTAACCTAACGACGTTTGCAAGCGCTTTCACATTAGATATCGCAGTTCCCGACTTGTAATGGTGAAAAACACTGCATCTCATCAAGTGACATTGTTTAATGCGGTTTTACGACGGTTCATATCTTAACCTAACCTAACATTCGCACTTGTATTAAAAAACGCTCTATTACACTGTTTCGTTCACAATTAGGATATTTGCATAACCTCACAGTTTTTCACCAACTTATTGCAGTACAGAACGCTGTATCTCGCTAAATGACATCGTTCTTTAAGGTTTCACGATGCTTGCATGCGCTTTAACGAGAATATCACAACATAGCAGTTTCGCACTTGTAACGGTACAACACGCAGTATTTGGCTTGTTCATGCCGTTTTGTGTGCTTTCACAACATTTCACCTATCGCAGTTTCATACTCGCAATAAAACAACACTATCTCGTTAGATGACGTTGTTTTTGGTAGTTTCACGACGCTACCTAGCTTAAACTAAAATAACTCAACCTAACATAACCTTCGCACTTCTATCGTTAGAAAACGTTTTACTCGCTACTTTACATTGCTTTCTACAACAATACGACGGTTTCAAGCGCTTTCACATTAGATATCACAGTTCCCAACTTGTAAAGGTGAAAAACACTGCATCTCACTAAGTGACATTGTTTAATGCGGTTTTACGACGGTTCATACCTTAACCTAACGTAACCTAACCTAACCTAACCTAACCTTACCTAACCTAACCTAACCTAACCCAACCCAACCCAACCTAACCTAACCTAACCTAACCTAAACTAACCTAACCCAACCTAACCTAACCTAACCTAACCTAACCCAACCCAACCCAACCCAACCTAACCTAACCTAAGCTAACCTAACCAAACCTAACCTAACTTAACCTAACCTAACGTAACCTAACCTAACCTAACCTATTCTAACGTAACCTAACCTTTCCTGACCTAACCTAACCTAACGTAACCTAACCTAACCTAACCTAACATAACCTAACGTAACCTAACCTAACCTAACCTAACCTAGCGTAACCTAACCTAACCTAACCCAACCTAACCCAACCCAACCCAACCCAAACCAACAACACCCAACCAAACCTAACCTAACCTAACCTAACCTTACCTAACCTAACCAAATTATCCTTACCTAACCTAACCTAACCTAACGTAACCTTACCTAACCTAACCTAACCTAACGTAACCTAACCTAACCTAACGTAACCTAACCTAACCTAAACCAACCTAACCTAACCTAACCTAACCTAACCCAACTCAACCCAACCTAACCTAATCTAACCTAACCTAACCTAACCTAACCTAACAAAACCTAACCTAACCTAACCTAACCTAACCTAACGACGGTTGCAAGCGCTTTCACATTAGATATCGCAGTTCCCTACTTTTAATGGTGAAAAACACTGCATCTCACTAATTGACATTGTTTAATGCGGTTTTACGACGGTTCATATCTTAACCTAACCTAACATTCGCACTTGTATCTAAAACCACTCTATTACACTGTTTTGTTCACAATTACCATATTTGCATAACCTCACAGTTTTTTACCAACTTATTGCAGTACAGAACGTTGTATCTCGCTAAATGACATTGTTCTTTAAGGTTTCACGATGCTTGCATGCGCTTTAACGAGAATATCACAATATAGCAGTTTCGCACTTGTAACGGTAGAACACGCAGTATTTGGCTTGTTCATGCCGTTTTGTGTGCTTTCACAACATTTCACCTATCGCAGTTTAATACTCGCTATAAAACAACACTATCTCGTTAGATGACGTCGTTTTTGGTAGTTTCACGACGCTACCTAGCTTAAACTAACCTAACCTAACCTTCGCACTTCTATCGTTAGAAAACGTTTTACTCACCACTTTACAATGTTTTCTACAAGATTACGACGGTTTCATGCGCTTTCACATTAGATATCGTAGTTCCCGACTTGTAATGTTAAAAAACACTACATCTCACTAAGTGACATTGTTTAATGCGGTTTTACGACGGTTCATATCTTAACCTAACCTAACATTCGCACTTGTATCTAAAAACGCCCTATTACACTGTTTTGTTCACAATTACAATATTTGCATAACCTCACAGTTTTTCACCAACTCATTGCAGTACAGAACGTTGTATCTCGCTAAATGACATTGTTCTTTAAGGTTTCACGATGCTTGCATGCGCTCTAACGAGAATATCACAATATAGCAGTTTCGCACTTGTAACGGTAGAACACGCAGTATTTGGCTTGTTCATGCCGTTTTGTGTGCTTTCACAACATTTCACCTATCGCAGTTTAATACTCGCTATAAAACAACACTATCTCGTTAGATGACGTTGTTTTTGGTAGTTTCACGACGCTACCTAGCTTAAAGTAACATAACTCAACCTAACATAACCTTCGCACTTCTATTGTTAGAAAACGTTTTACTCGCTACTTTACATTGCTTTCTACAACAATACGACGGTTTCAAGCGCTTTCACATTAGATATCGCAGTTCCCAACTTATAAAGGTGAAAAACACTGCATCTCACTAAGTGACATTGTGTAATGCGGTTTTAGCGCGGTTCATATCTTAACCTAACCTAACCTAACCTAACCTAACCCAACCTAACCTAACATAACCTAACCTAACCTAACCTAACCAAACCTAACCTAACGTAACCTAACCTAACCTAACCTAACCTAACCTAACCTAACCAAACCTAACCTAACCTAACCTAACGTAACCTAACCTAACCTAACCTAACGACGTTTGCAAGCGCTTTCACATTAGATATCGCAGTTCCCGACTTGTAATGGTGAAAAACACTGCATCTCATCAAGTGACATTGTTTAATGCGGTTTTACGACGGTTCATATCTTAACCTAACCTAACATTCGCACTTGTAATAAAAAACGCTCTATTACACTGTTTCGTTCACAATTAGGATATTTGCATAACCTCACAGTTTTTCACCAACTTATTGCAGTACAGAACGCTGTATCTCGCTAAATGACATCGTTCTTTAAGGTTTCACGATGCTTGCATGCGCTTTAACGAGAATATCACAACATAGCAGTTTCGCACTTGTAACGGTACAACACGCAGTATTTGGCTTGTTCATGCCGTTTTGTGTGCTTTCACAACATTTCACCTATCGCAGTTTCGTACTCGCAATAAAACAACACTATCTCGTTAGATGACGTTGTTTTTGGTAGTTTCACGACGCTACCTAGCTTAAACTAACATAACTCAACCTAACATAACCTTCGCACTTCTATCGTTAGAAAACGTTTTACTCGCTACTTTACATTGCTTTCTACAACAATACGACGGTTTCAAGCGCTTTCACATTAGATATCGCAGTTCCCAACTTGTAAAGGTGAAAAACACTGCATCTCACTAAGTGACATTGTGTAATGCGGTTTTAGCGCGGTTCATATCTTAACCTAACCTAACCTAACCTAACCTAACCCAACCTAACCTAACATAACCTAACCTAACCTAACCTAACCTAACCAAACCTAACCTAACGTAACCTAACCTAACCTAACCTAACCTAACCTAACGACGTTTGCAAGCGCTTTCACATTAGATATCGCAGTTCCCGACTTGTAATGGTGAAAAACACAGCATCTCACTAAGTGACATTGTTTAATGCGGTTTTAGCGCGGTTCATATCTTAACCTAACCTAACCTTTCCTAACCCAACCTAACCTAACCTAACCTAACCAAACCTTACCTAACATCCCTAACCTAACCTAACCAAACCTAACCTAACCAAACCTAACCTAACCTAACCTAACGTAACCTAACCTAACCTAACCTAACCTAACGACGTTTGCAAGCGCTTTCACATTAGATATCGCAGTTCCCGACTTGTAATGGTGAAAAACACTGCATCTCATCAAGTGACATTGTTTAATGCGGTTTTACGACGGTTCATATCTTAACCTAACCTAACATTCGCACTTGTATTAAAAAACGCTCTATTACACTGTTTCGTTCACAATTACGATATTTGCTTGACCTCACAGTTTCTCATCAACTTAGTACAGTACAGAACGCTGTATCTCGCTAAATGACATCGTTCTTTAAGGTTTCACGATACTTGCATGCGCTTTACCGAGAATGTCAAAACATAGCAGTTTCGCACTTGTAACGGTACAACACGCAGTATTTGGCTTGTTCATGCCGTTTTGTGTGCTTTCACAACATTTCACCTATCGCAGTTTATTACTCGCTATAAAACAACACTATCTCGTTAGATGACGTCGTTTTTGGTACTTTCACGACGCTACCTAGCTTAAACTAACCTAACCTAACCTTCGCACTTCTATCGTTAGAAAATGTTTTACTCACCACTTTACAATGTTTTCTACAAGATTACGACGGTTTCATGCGCTTTCACATTAGATATCGTAGTTCCCGACTTGTAATGTTGAAAAACACTACATCTCACTAAGTGACATTGTTTAATGCGGTTTTACGACGGTTCATATCTTAACCTAACCTAACATTCGCACTTGTATCTAAAAACGCTCTATTACACTGTTTTGTTCACAATTACAATATTTGCATAACCTCACAGTTTTTCACCAACTCATTGCAGTACAGAACGTTGTATCTCGCTAAATGACATTGTTCTTTAAGGTTTCACGATGCTTGCATGCGCTCTAACGAGAATATCACAATATAGCAGTTTCGCACTTGTAACGGTAGAACACGCAGTATTTGGCTTGTTCATGCCGTTTTGTGTGCTTTCACAACATTTCACCTATCGCAGTTTAATACTCGCTATAAAACAACACTATCTCGTTAGATGACGTTGTTTTTGGTAGTTTCACGACGCTACCTAGCTTAAACTAACATAACTCAACCTAACATAACCTTCGCACTTCTATTGTTAGAAAACGTTTTACTCGCTACTTTACATTGCTTTCTACAACAATACGACGGTTTCAAGCGCTTTCACATTAGATATCGCAGTTCCCAACTTGTAAAGGTGAAAAACACTGCATCTCACTAAGTGACATTGTGTAATGCGGTTTTAGCGCGGTTCATATCTTAACCTAACCTAACCTAACCTAACCTAACCCAACCTAACCTAACATAACCTAACCTAACCTAACCTAACCAAACCTAACCTAACGTAACCTAACCTAACCTAACCTAACCTAACCTAACCAAACCTAACCTAACCTAACCTAACGTAACCTAACCTAACCTAACCTAACGACGTTTGCAAGCGCTTTCACATTAGATATCGCAGTTCCCGACTTGTAATGGTGAAAAACACTGCATCTCATCAAGTGACATTGTTTAATGCGGTTTTACGACGGTTCATATCTTAACCTAACCTAACATTCGCACTTGTATTAAAAAACGCTCTATTACACTGTTTCGTTCACAATTAGGATATTTGCATAACCTCACAGTTTTTCACCAACTTATTGCAGTACAGAACGCTGTATCTCGCTAAATGACATCGTTCTTTAAGGTTTCACGATGCTTGCATGCGCTTTAACGAGAATATCACAACATAGCAGTTTCGCACTTGTAACGGTACAACACGCAGTATTTGGCTTGTTCATGCCGTTTTGTGTGCTTTCACAACATTTCACCTATCGCAGTTTCGTACTCGCAATAAAACAACACTATCTCGTTAGATGACGTTGTTTTTGGTAGTTTCACGACGCTACCTAGCTTAAACTAACATAACTCAACCTAACATAACCTTCGCACTTCTATCGTTAGAAAACGTTTTACTCGCTACTTTACATTGCTTTCTACAACAATACGACGGTTTGAAGCGCTTTCACATTAGATATCACAGTTCCCAACTTGTAAAGGTGAAAAACACTGCATCTCACTAAGTGACATTGTTTAATGCGGTTTTACGACGGTTCATACCTTAACCTAACGTAACCTAACCTAACCTAACCTAACCTTACCTAACCTAACCTAACCTAACCCAACCCAACCCAACCTAACCTAACCTAACCTAAACTAACCTAACCCAACCTAACCTAACCTAACCTAACCTAACCCAACCCAACCCAACCCAACCTAACCTAACCTAAGCTAACCTAACCAAACCTAACCTAACTTAACCTAACCTAACGTAACCTAACCTAACCTAACCTATTCTAACGTAACCTAACCTTTCCTGACCTAACCTAACCTAACGTAACCTAACCTAACCTAACCTAACATAACCTAACGTAACCTAACCTAACCTAACCTAACCTAACCTAACGTAACCTAACCTAACCTAACCCAACCTAACCCAACCCAACCCAACCCAAACCAACAACACCCAACCCAACCTAACCTAACCTAACCTAACCTTACCTAACCTAACCACATTATCCTTACCTAACCTAACCTAACCTAACGTAACCTAACCTAACCTAACGTAACCTAACCTAACCTAACCCAACCTAACCTAACCTAACCTAACCTAACCCAACTCAACCCAACCTAACCTAATCTAACCTAACCTAACCTAACCTAACCTAACAAAACCTAACCTAACCTAACCTAACCTAACCTAACCTAACGACGGTTGCAAGCGCTTTCACATTAGATATCGCAGTTTCCGACTTTTAATGGTGAAAAACACTGCATCTCACTAATTGACATTGTTTAATGCGGTTTTACGACGGTTCATATTGTCGCGCGTGAACAAGAGGGACTTCAGGTAAAGAATACCGCGTAGTCACAGAGGCGCAGGTCAGGGACACCACAACCAAAAAACAAAAGCCCCGGCGAGAGCGCGCTAGCCCAACAACTTCTTCCTCGTTTTTCTCCTCGATGCGGGCTCGTGCTCGCCGCAGTTCATGGCCAGGTGGCATTATTCCCCCACTGAAAAAAAAAGCATCGCCCCGATGCTCGCGCGAATGGTAGTGGATAAGCGGAAGTAAAGTAGACATGCACACTGTGGGCACACTTAAGAAAAAAACAACAACAAAAGAACAAGGCTGAGGCACGGCCCCACTAACGTACGAAGTACGGCTTGAGCCGTACAACGTGAACAATCTCTGGGTAGTGCTTTCGACGCTGGGGTGACATGGTTCCATATGGAACCACCTCATAATTCACGTCACTGATGCGACGCACTACTTTGTAGGGTCCAAAGTAGCGACTCAGGAGCTTTTCGGACAACCCTTGGCGGCGAACCGGAGTCCATACCCAAACTAGATCTCCTGGGTGGTATTCGACCTGTCGATGGCGAAGATTGTAGCGGCGTGCATCTGCAGTTTGTTGTTGCGTAATATGCAGGCGTGCCAACTGTCGAGCTTCTTCGGCAAACTGAGCAAGCTGCTCAGCGTCAGGTGTGAGCGACCCGTCGTAATCGTGTGGCAACATAGCGTCCAACATGGTCTGGACCTCACGCCCATAGACGAGACGGAACGGTGTGAATCGTGTCGTTTCTTGGATGGCAGTGTTGTAGGCGAATGTTACGTATGGAAGGACCTGATCCCACGTCTTGTGTTGAACGTCTACATACATGGACAACATATCGGCGATGGTCTTGTTAAGTCGTTCCGTCAGGCCGTTAGTCTGCGGATGATACGCCGTCGTCTTGCGATGGCTCGTGAAGCTTAGCTTGAATACATCGTCAATGAGCTGAGCCGTGAAAGCTGTTCCGCGATCAGTGATGACGCAAGACGGGGCGCCATGGCGAAGAACGATCTGTTCGACGAAAAACTGGGCAACATCGGAAGCTGTAGCTCGTTGCAGGGCTCTTGTCTCGGCGTATCTCGTTAGATAATCTGTCGCTACAACTATCCATTTGTTACCGGCAGATGACAGAGGAAACGGCCCCAGTAAATCCATGCCTATTTGATCGAACGGCGACCTTGGTGGTGTGATTGGTTGCAGCAGGCCTGCAGGCTTCAGTGGCGGAGATTTGCGGCGTTGACATTCACGGCAGCTTTTCACATATCTCTTGACGTACATAGCAAGTCTCGGCCAGTAGTACGCCTGTTGAACTCTGGCGAGAGTTCGTGAAGAACCTAGATGCCCGGATGTGGGTTCGTCGTGGCAGGCCAGAAGAATGTCGTCTCGCATGTCAGATGGGACCACTAGCAAGTAGGCTTTTCCATTGCCGTTCGAGTTTGATTTATACAAGACACCGTTCCGCAGGCAGAACGAAGAGAGATTGCGAGAGATGTGCCGAGGTACGGGTGTGTTGCGTCCTTCTAGTTGGTCAATGATTGCGCGAATCTCGACGTCATCGTGTTGTCGTGCGATCAAGTCTGTTGCAGTGAGGACTCCGAGAAAGCCGCAGTCATCGTCATTGTCGGGATCACAAACTCCGGTAGGTGCACGTGACAAGGAATCAGCATCTTCGTGCTTGCGGCCTGATTTATAGACAATGGTAAGGTCAAACTCTTGCAAACGAAGGCTCCATCGTGCCAGACGCCCAGACGGGTCTCGTAAATTGGCTAACCAGCACAATGAGTGATGATCAGTAACTACTTTAAAGTGACGACCGTAGAGGTAAGGCCTGAATTTCATAGTGGCCCACACTACTGCTAGGCACTCTTTCTCCGAGGTGGAATAGTTCATCTCGGCGCGAGACAGGGCACGGCTGGCGTAAGCTATCACGCGCTCGGTGCCTTCTTGATGTTGGACAAGCACGGCGCCGAGACCTACATTGCTCGCGTCGGTATGAACTTCCGTGGCAGCATCCTCGTCGAAGTGAGCAAGAACTGGTGGTGCCTGCATACGCTCACGTATATCGATAAAAGCCGCGTTCTGTTCTTCATTCCAAACGAATGGTACGTCGTCACGTGTGAGACGAGTCAGAGGCTCGGCAATTCTAGAAAAATTGGCGATGAAGCGACGATAGTAGGCGCACAGACCGAGGAAGCGGCGTACTGCTTTCTTGTCACGGGGAACGGGAAAGGAGGCTACGGCGGTTGTCTTGTCGGGGTCAGGTCGAACACCGTCTGCGCTCACAACATGCCCCAGAAATTTAAGTTCTTTATAGCCAAAGTGGCATTTTTCTGGCTTCAGCGTGAGGTTCGCAGAGTGGAGTGCTTCCAGAACAGCCTGCAGACGTTTCAAGTGTTCCTCGAAAGTGACCGAAAATACGACGACATCATCGAGATAAACTAAGCAGGTGTTCCACTTCAGACCGGTAAGAACAGTGTCCATCATTCTTTGGAATGTCGCTGGTGCAGAACACAGGCCGAAGGGAAGCACCTTGAATTCATACAGGCCGTCCGGTGTAACAAAAGCAGTTTTTTCTCGGTCTCTTTCATCAACCTCAATCTGCCAGTATCCGCTTTTCAAGTCTATGGATGAAAAATACCTTGCTCGCCGTAGTCTGTCTAGTGAATCATCGATGCGTGGCAGAGGATACACGTCTTTTTTTGTCACGTCGTTCAGCTTTCTGTAGTCCACGCAGAAACGCAACGTTCCGTCCTTTTTCTTTACAAGAACGACTGGCGATGACCATGGACTATTGGACGGCTGTATAACATCATCCTGAAGCATCTCTTCGACTTGAGCATTGATCGCGTCACGTTCTTTGGCAGAAACTCGGTAGGGTTGTTGCTTTATGGGCGAGACATCGGTGTGTATAATAATCCGGTGTTTCATAAGGGGCGTTTGACGCACCTTTGAGGATGAAGCGAAACACTCTTGAAATTCAAGCAACAGCTCCTGCAGCGCTGTGCGTTCTTTCTGCGTGAGGCTCGAATTGATGTCCACCTTTTCAAGAGCCTTAGAAACGCCGGTCGATGTCGATTGTAGCCCACTATTTATTGATGCGGCAGAAAAACATTCAGCAACGTCTTCGATGGGGTAGGCGAAAGCGATAGCGGTGCGTCGAAACAGGTGCCGCTGCTCATTACTAAAATTTGTCACAAGCAGCGTGGCACGTCTGTCGTGAAGCGTAATGAGGCTGCGGGCTGCGCAGACACCTATGCTAAACAAAAGTGTCAAGTTGCCTTCGGCGACTGCCTCACCGTCACGTATCTCGTCACACACGACTTCAACCAGGATGCTTGAACGTGGAGGCAACGTGATTATGTCGGCCGAAACACGAAGCGAACTGAGATGGCTGTCATCAGGCTTTTCTGCTTTGTCTGTAGAGAACGTCACTGTGCGCTGTCGGAGGTCAATGATAGCGCCGTATTCACGTAAAAAGTCGACGCCTAGGATGAGGTCTCGGGAGCATTCAGGAAGTATAAGGCAGCTGCAGAGAAATGTGCGTTTGCGAATGCCGACTCTAATCGTGCAGATACCGAGAGGGGTGACGACGTGCCCGCCGGCTGTACGGATTCGTGTCCCGTACCACGGCGTACCCACTTTCTTGAGATGCGTCGCCAGTTTTCTGCTCATGATGGAGTAGTCGGCCCCTGTGTCTAATAAAGCTGTAATATCGTGGCGGCCGTCGAGCACTACAGGTATATCTAGGGAAAGTCGGCTTTCTGATTCGGGAGCTGTCGTCGTTGAACCACTGCTGGTACGTACTCGCATGGATTGGGGCCCTTGTTCGTGTCGTTTATCAGCGGCCCCGCCCCCGAAGGTCGCTGTCGTTAGTTTTCCCGCCTAGGGCTGAGCGGCCGTGCTGGCGCCGCCCCTGGGTAGTTCGGGACACTTGACGAAGACCTTCTTGGAGATGGTGATCGTGACTGGCGCCGCGGGAGCAGTGGCATGCGCTGCTCGGACAGGTACTCCTCAATCGCTCTGGGTCTTTCGCCAAATCTTGGCCTGGGTGAGTCGACGGCGAAACCCTGAAGTCCGAGGCGACGGTACTGGCATTCGCGGTACACGTGTCCGGCTTCGCCACAGTGGTAGCACAGCGGCCGCCTGTCCGGTGTGCGCCATACGTCCGATTTCCGCGGGAGGAGCTGCCGATTCTCGAAATGCTGGACTGGTTGAACTGCTGGGAGTGGATCGCGATGTGCAGGGTGTACGAAACGGCGTGGAGGAGCGTAACGACTCGCAGCTTCGGCGTACGATGCAGGAGCGACGTAACAGCTCACAGCCTCGGCATAAGATGCACGGTGAGGCTCGATCGGTACAGGCGGGGAAGCATCGTTGGACAGCGGGACTTGCAAAGCCTGCTGTACTTCACTCCTGATGAGGCTGGAGATGGATCCCGCAGCAGGTGGAGGCGGCCCGTGAATCTTCTGCAGCTCGTCGCGTACCACCGATCTGATGAGGTCGCAGAGAGCTTCGAGATTGACGTTACTCCCCGCAACTCCAATCTGGTCCACCGGCGAGGCAACATTCACGTGGCGGTCGTACACAGCTGATCGCTGCTGCAGCATGTTTTCCATTGTCGTTGCTTCAGTTAAAAACTCTGCCACAGTATTCGGGGGACTTCGCACGAGACCAGCGAAGAGTTGCTCCTTAACTCCTCGCATTAGGTGGCGCAACTTCTTGTCTTCTCCCATACCTGGGTCAGCGCGACGGAAAAGGCTCGTCATGTCCTCCACGTACGCCATCACGCTCTCGTTCGGCATTTGGATGCGTGATTGGATGGCCCGTTCCGCTCGTTCACGGCGATGGGGGTCAGCGTAACTTGCCAGCAGCTGACGGCAAAACATCGTCCACGACGAGAAGGGTTCGCGGTTCTCGTACCAAGTACGAGCTCCGTCCTCAAGGCTGAAATATACATTCCGCAGCTTGTTGGCGTCGGTCCACTCGTTGAAAGCCGCAACGCGTTCAAAGTGAGCCAACCAGTCCACAACATCCTCCAACATGGAGCCACGGAACACCTTCGGCACTCGTGGCTTCTGCAGCGTGTAATTAGCCATCGGAATATTTTCCGTACCGCTCTGGGGTGGTGCAGTTGATGCCATCTCCGGTAGAGGTTCACGCTCGGGGGACAATCCTCGGATTCTCCGGCTGGCCCGGTGGACAGGTGTTGCGACTGCGGGTATAGGGCTCCCAGGAGGCGTTTGGATCATTGACTGGGAATACCCAGCGACTCCACCAGTTGTCGCGCGTGAACAAGAGGGACTTCAGGTAAAGAATACCGCGTAGTCACAGAGGCGCAGGTCAGGGACACCACAACCAAAAAACAAAAGCCCCGGCGAGAGCGCGCTAGCCCAACAACTTCTTCCTCGTTTTTCTCCTCGATGCGGGCTCGTGCTCGCCGCAGTTCATGGCCAGGTGGCAATATCTTAACCTAACCTAACATTCGCACTTGTATCTAAAACCGCTCTATTACACTGTTTTGTTCACAATTACCATATTTGCATAACCTCACAGTTTTTCACCAACTTATTGCAGTACAGAACGTTGTATCTCGCTAAATGACATTGTTCTTTAAGGTTTCACGATGCTTGCATGCGCTTTAACGAGAATATCACAATATAGCAGTTTCGCACTTGTAACAGTAGAACACGCAGTATTTGGCTTGTTCATGCCGTTTTGTGTGCTTTCACAACATTTCACCTATCGCAGTTTAATACTCGCTATAAAACAACACTATCTCGTTAGATGACGTCGTTTTTGGTAGTTTCACGACGCTACCTAGCTTAAACTAACCTAACCTAACCTAACCTTTGCACTTCTATCGTTAGAAAACGTTTTACTCGCAACTTTACAATGTTTTCTACAAGATTACGACGGTTTCATGCGCTTTCACATTAGATATCGTAGTTCCCGACTTGTAATGTTGAAAAACACTACATCTCACTAAGTGACATTGTTTAATGCGGTTTTACGACGGTTGATATGTCAACCTAACCTAACATTCGCACTTGTATCTAAAGACGCTCAATTACACTGTTTCGTTCACAATTACGATATTTGCTTGACCTCACAGTTTCTCACCAACTTATTACAGTACAGAACGCTGTATCTCGCTAAATGACATCGTTCTTTAAGGTTTCACGATACTTGCATGCGCTTTACCGAGAATGTCAAAACATAGCAGTTTCGCACTTGTAACGGTACAACACGCAGTATTTGGCTTGTTCATGCCGTTTTGTGTGCTTTCACATTTTACCTATCGCAGTTTCGTACTCGCAATAAAACAACACTATCTCGTTAGATGACGTCGTTTTTGGTGGTTTCACGACGCTGCCTAGCTTAAACTAACATAACTCAACCTAACATAACCTTCGCACTTCTATCGTTAGAAAACGTTTTACTCGCTACTTTACATTGCTTTCTACAACATCACGACGGTTTCAAGCGCTTTCACATTACATATCGCAGTTCCCAACTTGTAAAGGTGAAAAACACTGCATCTCACTAAGTGACATTGTTTATTGCGGTTTTACAACGGTTCATACCTTAACCTAACGTAACCTAACCTAACCTAACCCAACCTAACCTAACATAACCTAACCTAACATAACCTAACCTAACCTAACCTAACCAAACCTAACCTAACGTAACCTAACCTAACCTAACCTAACCTAACCTAACCTAACGACGTTTGCAAGCGCTTTCACATTAGATATCGCAGTTCCCAATTTGTAAAAGTGAAAAACACTGCATCTCACTAAGTGACATTGTTTAATGCGGTTTTAGCGCGGTTCGTATCTTAACCTAACCTAACCTAACCTAACCTAACCTAACCTAACCCAACCTAACCTAACATAACCTAACCTAACCTAACCTAACCAAACCTAACCTAACGTAACCTAACCTAACCTAACCTAACCTAACCTAACCTAACGACGTTTGCAAGCGCTTTCACATTAGATATCGCAGTTCCCGACTTGTAATGGTGAAAAACACTGCATCTCACTAAGTGACATTGTTTAATGCGGTTTTACGACGGTTCATATCTTAACCTAACCTAACATTCGTACTTGTATGGAAAAACGCTCTATTACACTGTTTCGTTCACAATTACGATATTTGCATAACCTCACAGTTTTTCACCAACTCATTGCAGTACAGAACGCTGTATCTCGCTAAATGACATCGTTCTTTAAGGTTTCACGATGCTTGCATGCGCTTTAACAAGAATATCACATTATAGCAGTTTCGCACTTGTAACGGTACGACACGCAGTATTTGGCTTGTTCATGCCGTTTTGTGTGC
The DNA here is from genome assembly GCF_043290135.1 of Rhipicephalus microplus. Classification (NCBI taxonomy): domain Eukaryota; kingdom Metazoa; phylum Arthropoda; class Arachnida; order Ixodida; family Ixodidae; genus Rhipicephalus; species Rhipicephalus microplus. The sequence continues at coordinate 299,252 of NW_027464698.1, read as the reverse complement.
TTTCACATTTTACCTATCGCAGTTTTGTACTCGCAATAAAACAACACTATCTCGTTAGATGACGTCGTTTTTGGTGGTTTCACGACGCTACCTAGCTTAAACTAACATAACTCAACCTAACATAACCTTCGCACTTCTATCGTTAGAAAACGTTTTACTCGCTACTTTACATTGCTTTCTACAACATCACGACGGTTTCAAGCGCTTTCACATTAGATATCGCAGTTCCCAACTTGTAAAGGTGAAAAACACTGCATCTCACTAAGTGACATTGTTTATTGCGGTTTTACAACGGTTCATACCTTAACCTAACGTAACCTAACCTAACCTAACCCAACCTAACCTAACATAACCTAACCTAACATAACCTAACCTAACCTAACCTAACCAAACCTAACCTAACGTAACCTAACCTAACCTAACCTAACCTAACGACGTTTGCAAGCGCTTTCACATTAGATATCGCAGTTCCCAATTTGTAAAGGTGAAAAACACTGCATCTCACTAAGTGACATTGTTTAATGCGGTTTTAGCGCGGTTCATATCTTAACCTAACCTAACATTCGCACTTGTATTAAAAAACGCTCTATTACACTGTTTCGTTCACAATTACGATATTTGCTTGCCCTCACAGTTTCTCACCAACTTATTACAGTACAGAACGCTGTATCTCGCTAAATGACATCGTTCTTTAAGGTTTCACGATACTTGCATGCGCTTTACCGAGAATGTCAAAACATAGCAGTTTCGCACTTGTAACGGTACAACACGCAGTATTATTTGGCTTGTTCATGCCGTTTTGTGTGCTTTCACAACATTTCACCTATCGCAGTTTAATACTCGCTATAAAACAACACTATCTCGTTAGATGACGTCGTTTTTGGTACTTTCACGACGCTACCTAGCTTAAACTAACCTAACCTAACCTTCGCACTTCTATCGTTAGAAAACGTTTTACTCACCACTTTACAATGTTTTCTACAAGATTACGACGGTTTCATGCGCTTTCACATTAGATATCGTAGTTCCCGACTTGTAATGTTGAAAAACACTACATCTCACTAAGTGACATTGTTTAATGCGGTTTTACGACGGTTCATATCTTAACCTAACCTAACATTCGCACTTGTATCTAAAAACGCTCTATTACACTGTTTTGTTCACAATTACAATATTTGCATAACCTCACAGTTTTTCACCAACTCATTGCAGTACAGAACGTTGTATCTCGCTAAATGACATTGTTCTTTAAGGTTTCACGATGCTTGCATGCGCTCTAACGAGAATATCACAATATAGCAGTTTCGCACTTGTAACGGTAGAACACGCAGTATTTGGCTTGTTCATGCCGTTTTGTGTGCTTTCACAACATTTCACCTATCGCAGTTTAATACTCGCTATAAAACAACACTATCTCGTTAGATGACGTCGTTTTTGGTAGTTTCACGACGCTACCTAGCTTAAACTAACCTAACCTAACCTAACCTTCGCACTTCTATCGTTAGAAAACGTTTTACTCACCACTTTACAATGTTTTCTACAAGATTACGACGGTTTCATGCGCTTTCACATTAGATATCGCAGTTCCCAACTTGTAAAGGTGAAAAACACTGCATCTCACTAAGTGACATTGTTTATTGCGGTTTTAGCGCGGTTCATATCTTAACCTAACCTAACCTAACCTAACCTAACCTAACCTAACCCAACCTAACCTAACATAACCTAACCTAACCTAACCAAACCCAACCTAACGTAACCTAACCTAACCTAACCTAACCTAACCTAACCAAACCTAACCTAACCTAACCTAACGTAACCTAACCTAACCTAACCTAACGACTTTTGCAAGCGCTTTCACATTAGATATCGTAGTTCCCGACTTGTAATGGTGAAAAACACTGCATCTCATCAAGTGACATTGTTTAATGCGGTTTTACGACGGTTCATATCTTAACCTAACCTAACATTCGCACTTGTATTAAAAAACGCTCTATTACACTGTTTCGTTCACAATTAGGATATTTGCATAACCTCACAGTTTTTCACCAACTTATTGCAGTACAGAACGCTGTATCTCGCTAAATGACATCGTTCTTTAAGGTTTCACGATGCTTGCATGCGCTTTAACGAGAATATCACAACATAGCAGTTTCGCACTTGTAACGGTACAACACGCAGTATTTGGCTTGTTCATGCCGTTTTGTGTGCTTTCACAACATTTCACCTATCGCAGTTTCGTATTCGCAATAAAACAACACTATCTCGTTAGATGACGTTGTTTTTGGTAGTTTCACGACGCTACCTAGCTTAAACTAACATAACTCAACCTAACATAACCTTCGCACTTCTATCGTTAGAAAACGTTTTACTCGCTACTTTACATTGCTTTCTACAACAATACGACAGTTTCAAGCGCTTTCACATTAGATATCGCAGTTCCCAACTTGTAAAGGTGAAAAACACTGCATCTCACTAAGTGACATTGTGTAATGCGGTTTTAGCGCGGTTCATATCTTAACCTAACCTAACCTAACCTAACCTAACCCAACCTAACCTAACCTAACCTAACCTAACCTAACCTAACCTAACCTAACCAAACCTAACCTAACGTAACCTAACCTAACCTAACCTAACCTAACGACGTTTGCAAGCGCTTTCACATTAGATATCGCAGTTCCCGACTTGTAATGGTGAAAAACACAGCATCTCACTAAGTGACATTGTTTAATGCGGTTTTAGCGCGGTTCATATCTTAACCTAACCTAACCTTACCTAACCCAACCTAACCTAACCTAACCTAACCAAACCTTACCTAACATCCCTAACCTAACCTAACCTAACCTAACCTAACCAAACCTAACCTAACCTAACCTAACGTAACCTAACCTAACCTAACCTAACGACGTTTGCAAGCGCTTTCACATTAGATATCGCAGTTCCCGACTTGTAATGGTGAAAAACACTGCATCTCATCAAGTGACATTGTTTAATGCGGTTTTACGACGGTTCATATCTTAACCTAACCTAACATTCGCACTTGTATTAAAAAACACTCTATTACACTGTTTCGTTCACAATTAGGATATTTGCATAACCTCACAGTTTTTCACCAACTTATTGCAGTACAGAACGCTGTATCTCGCTAAATGACATCGTTCTTTAAGGTTTCACGATACTTGCATGCGCTTTACCGAGAATGTCAAAACATAGCAGTTTCGCACTTGTAACGGTACAACACGCAGTATTTGGCTTGTTCATGCCGTTTTGTGTGCTTTCACATTTTACCTATCGCAGTTTCGTACTCGCAATAAAACAACACTATCTCGTTAGATGACGTCGTTTTTGGTGGTTTCACGACGCTACCTAGCTTAAACTAACATAACTCAACCTAACATAACCTTCGCACTTCTATCGTTAGAAAACGTTTTACTCGCTACTTTACATTGCTTTCTACAACAATACGACGGTTTCAAGCGCTTTCACATTAGATATCACAGTTCCCAACTTGTAAAGGTAAAAAACACTGCATCTCACTAAGTGACATTGTTTAATGCGGTTTTACAACGGTTCATACCTTAACCTAACGTAACCTAACCTAACCTAACCCAACCTGACCTAACATAACCTAACCTAACATAACTTAACCTAACCTAACCTAACCAAACCTAACCTAACGTAACCTAACCTAACCTAACCTAACCTAACCTAACCTAACCTAACCTAACGACGTTTGCAAGCGCTTTCACATTAGATATCGCAGTTCCCAACTTGTAAAGGTGAAAAACACTGCATCTCACTAAGTGACATTGTTTAATGCGGTTTTAGCGCGGTTCGTATCTTAACCTAACCTAACCTAACCTAACCTAACCCAACCTAACCTAACATAACCTAACCTAACCTAACCTAACCAAACCTAACCTAACGTAACCTAACCTAACCTAACCTAACCTAACCTAACCTAACGACGTTTGCAAGCGCTTTCACATTAGATATCGCAGTTCCCGACTTGTAATGGTGAAAAACACTGCATCTCACTAAGTGACATTGTTTAATGCGGTTTTACGACGGTTCATATCTTAACCTAACCTAACATTCGTACTTGTATGGAAAAACGCTCTATTACACTGTTTCGTTCACAATTACGATATTTGCATAACCTCACAGTTTTTCACCAACTTATTGCAGTACAGAACGCTGTATCTCGCTAAATGACATCGTTCTTTAAGGTTTCACGATGCTTGCATGCGCTTTAACAAGAATATCACATTATAGCAGTTTCGCACTTGTAACGGTACAACACGCAGTATCTGGCTTGTTCAAGCCGTTTTGTGTACTTTCACAACATTTCACCTATTGCAGTTACGTACATGCAATAAAACAACGCTATCTCGTTAGTTGACGTCCTTTTTGGTGGTCTCACGACGCTACATAGCTTAAACTAACATAACTCAAGCTAACCATCGCACTTCTATCGTTAGAAAACGTTTTACTCGCAACTTTACAATGTTTTCTACAAGATTACGACGGTTTCATGCGCTTTCACATTAGATATCGTAGTTCCCGACTTGTAATGTTGAAAAACACTACATCTCACTAAGTGACATTGTTTAATGCGGTTTTACGACGGTTGATATCTCAACCTAACCTAACATTCGCACTTGTATCTAAATACGCTCAATTACACTGTTTCGTTCACAATTACGATATTTGCTTGACCTCACAGTTTCTCACCAACCTATTACAGTTCAGAACGCTGTATCTCGCTAAATGACATCGTTCTTTAAGGTTTCACGATACTTGCATCCGCTTTAACGAGAATATCACAATAAAGCAGTTTCGCACTTGTAACGGCACAAGACGCAGTATCTGGCTAGTTCATGATATTTTGTGTGCTTTCACAACATTTCACCTATCGCAGTTTAATACTCGCTATAAAACAACACTATCTCGTTAGATGACGTCGTTTTTGGTAGTTTCACGACGCTACCTAGCTTAAACTAACCTAACCTAACCTAACCTTCGCACTTCTATCGTTAGAAAACGTTTTACTCACCACTTTACAATGTTTTCTACAAGATTACGACGGTTTCATGCGCTTTCACATTAGATATCGTAGTTCCCGACTTGTAATGTTGAAAAACACTACATCTCACTAAGTGACATTGTTTAATGCGGTTTTACGACGGTTCATATCTTAACCTAACCTAACATTCGCACTTGTATCTAAAAACGCTCTATTACACTGTTTTGTTCACAATTACAATATTTGCATAACCTCACAGTTTTTCACCAACTTATTGCAGTACAGAACGTTGTATCTCGCTAAATGACATTGTTCTTTAAGGTTTCACGATGCTTGCATGCGCTTTAACGAGAATATCACAATATAGCAGTTTCACACTTGTCACGGTAAAACACGCAGTATTTGGCTTGTTCATGCCGTTTTGTGTGCTTTCACAACATTTCACCTATCGCAGTTTATTACTCGCTATAAAACAACACTATCTCGTTAGATAACGTCGTTTTTGGTAGTTTCACGACGCTACCTAGCTTAAACTAACCTAACCTAACCTAACCTTCGCACTTCTATCGTTAGAAAACGTTTTACTCACCACTTTACAATGTTTTCTACAAGATTACGACGGTTTCATGCGCTTTCACATTAGATATCGCAGTTCCCAACTTGTAAAGGTGAAAAACACTGCATCTCACTAAGTGACATTGTTTAATGTGGTTTTAGCGCGGTTCATATCTTAACCTAACCTAACCTAACCTAACCTAACCCAACCTAACCTAACATAACCTAACCCAACCTAACCTAACCTAACCAAACCTAACCTAACGTAACCTAACCTAACCTAACGACGTTTGCAAGCGCTTTCACATTAGATATCGCAGTTCCCGACTTGTAATGGTGAAAAACACAGCATCTCACTAAGTGACATTGTTTAATGCGGTTTTAGCGCGGTTCATATCTTAACCTAACCTAACCTTACCTAACCCAACCTAACCTAACCTAACCTAACCAAACCTTACCTAACATCCCTAACCTAACCTAACCTAACCTAACCTAACCAATCCTAACCTAACCTAACCTAACGTAACCTAACCTAACCTAACCTAACCTAACGACGTTTGCAAGCGCTTTCACATTAGATATCGCAGTTCCCAACTTGTAATGGTGAAAAACACTGCATCTCATCAAGTGACATTGTTTAATGCGGTTTTACGACGGTTCATATCTTAACCTAACCTAACATTCGCACTTGTATTAAAAAACGCTCTATTACACTGTTTCGTTCACAATTACGATATTTGCTTGACCTCACAGTTTCTCACCAACTTATTACAGTACAAAACGCTGTATCTCGCTAAATGACATCGTTCTTTAAGGTTTCACGATACTTGCATGCGCTTTACCGAGAATGTCAAAACATAGCAGTTTCGCACTTGTAACGGTACAACACGCAGTATTTGGCTTGTTCATGCCGTTTTGTGTGCTTTCACAACATTTCACCTATCGCAGTTTATTACTCGCTATAAAACAACACTATCTCGTTAGATGACGTCGTTTTTGGTACTTTCACGACGATACCTAGCTTAAACTAACCTAACCTAACCTTCGCACTTCTATCGTTAGAAAACGTTTTACTCACCACTTTACAATGTTTTCTACAAGATTACGACGGTTTCATGCGCTTTCACATTAGATATCGTAGTTCCCGACTTGTAATGTTGAAAAACACTACATCTCACTAAGTGACATTGTTTAATGCGGTTTTACGACGGTTCATATCTTAACCTAACCTAACATTCGCACTTGTATCTAAAAACGCTCTATTACACTGTTTTGTTCACAATTACAATATTTGCATAACCTCACAGTTTTTCACCAACTCATTGCAGTACAGAACGTTGTATCTCGCTAAATGACATTGTTCTTTAAGGTTTCACGATGCTTGCATGCGCTCTAACGAGAATATCACAATATAGCAGTTTCGCACTTGTAACGGTAGAACACGCAGTATTTGGCTTGTTCATGCCGTTTTGTGTGCTTTCACAACATTTCACCTATCGCAGTTTAATACTCGCTATAAAACAACACTATCTCGTTAGATGACGTTGTTTTTGGTAGTTTCACGACGCTACCTAGCTTAAACTAACATAACTCAACCTAACATAACCTTCGCGCTTCTATCGTTAGAAAACGTTTTACTCGCTACTTTACATTGCTTTCTACAACAATACGACGGTTTCAAGCGCTTTCACATTAGATATCGCAGTTCCCAACTTGTAAAGGTGAAAAACACTGCATCTCACTAAGTGACATTGTGTAATGCGGTTTTAGCGCGGTTCATATCTTAACCTAACCTAACCTAACCTAACCTAACCCAACCTAACCTAACATAACCTAACCTAACCTAACCTAACCAAACCTAACCTAACGTAACCTAACCTAACCTAACCTAACCTAACCTAACCTAACCAAACCTAACCTAACCTAACCTAACGTAACCTAACCTAACCTAACCTAACGACGTTTGCAAGCGCTTTCACATTAGATATCGCATTTCCCGACTTGTAATGGTGAAAAACACTGCATCTCATCAAGTGACATTGTTTAATGCGGTTTTACGACGGTTCATATCTTAACCTAACCTAACATTCGCACTTGTATTAAAAAACGCTCTATTACACTGTTTCGTTCACAATTAGAATATTTGCATAACCTCACAGTTTTTCACCAACTTATTGCAGTACAGAACGCTGTATCTCGCTAAATGACATCGTTCTTTAAGGTTTCACGATGCTTGCATGCTCTTTAACGAGAATATCACAACATAGCAGTTTCGCACTTGTAACGGTACAACACGCAGTATTTGGCTTGTTCATGCCGTTTTGTGTGCTTTCACAACATTTCACCTATCGCAGTTTCGTACTCGCAATAAAACTACACTATCTCGTTAGATGACGTTGTTTTTGGTAGTTTCACGACGCTACCTAGCTTAAACTAACATAACTCAACCTAACATAACCTTCGCACTTCTATCGTTAGAAAACGTTTTACTCGCTACTTTACATTGCTTTCTACAACAATACGACGGTTTCAAGCGCTTTCACATTAGATATCACAGTTCCCAACTTGTAAAGGTGAAAAACACTGCATCTCACTAAGTGACATTGTTTAATGCGGTTTTACGACGGTTCATACCTTAACCTAACGTAACCTAACCTAACCTAACCTAACCTTACCTAACCTAACCTAACCTAACCCAACCCAACCCAACCTAACCTAACCTAACCTAACCTAAACTAACCTAACCCAACCTAACCTAACCTAACCTAACCTAACCCAACCCAACCCAACCCAACCTAACCTAACCTAAGCTAACCTAACCAAACCTAACCTAACTTAACCTAACCTAACGTAACCTAACCTAACCTAACCTATTCTAACGTAACCTAACCTTTCCTGACCTAACCTAACCTAACGTAACCTAACCTAACCTAACCTAACATAACCTAACGTAACCTAACCTAACCTAACCTAACCTAACCTAACCCAACCTAACCCAACCCAACCCAACCCAAACCAACAACACCCAACCCAACCTAACCTAACCTAACCTAACCTTACCTTACCTAACCTAACCAAATTATCCTTACCTAACCTAACCTAACCTAACGTAACCTAACCTAACCTAACCTAACGTAACCTAACCTAACCTAACGTAACCTAACCTAACCTAACCCAACCTAACCTAACCTAACCTAACCTAACCCAACTCAACCCAACCTAACCTAATCTAACCTAACCTAACCTAACCTAACCTAACAAAACCTAACCTAACCTAACCTAACCTAACCTAACCTAACCTAACGACGGTTGAAAGCGCTTTCACATTAGATATCGCAGTTCCCGACTTTTAATGGTGAAAAACACTGCATCTCACTAATTGACATTGTTTAATGCGGTTTTACGACGGTTCATATCTTAACCTAACCTAACATTCGCACTTGTATCTAAAACCGCTCTATTACACTGTTTTGTTCACAATTACCATATTTGCATAACCTCACAGTTTTTCACCAACTTATTGCAGTACAGAACGTTGTATCTCGCTAAATGACATTGTTCTTTAAGGTTTCACGATGCTTGCATGCGCTTTAACGAGAATATCACAATATAGCAGTTTCGCACTTGTAACGGTAGAACACGCAGTATTTGGCTTGTTCATGCCGTTTTGTGTGCTTTCACAACATTTCACCTATCGCAGTTTAATACTCGCTATAAAACAACACTATCTCGTTAGATGACGTCGTTTTTGGTAGTTTCACGACGCTACCTAGCTTAAACTAACCTAACCTAACCTAACCTTTGCACTTCTATCGTTAGAAAACGTTTTACTCGCAACTTTACAATGTTTTCTACAAGATTACGACGGTTGCATGCGCTTTCACATTAGATATCGTAGTTCCCGACTTGTAATGTTGAAAAACACTACATCTCACTAAGTGACATTGTTTAATGCGGTTTTACGACGGTTGATATGTCAACCTAACCTGACATTCGCACTTGTATCTAAAGACGCTCAATTACACTGTTTCGTTCACAATTACGATATTTGCTTGACCTCACAGTTTCTCACCAACTTATTACAGTACAGAACGCTGTATCTCGCTAAATGACATCGTTCTTTAAGGTTTCACGATACTTGCATGCGCTTTACCGAGAATGTCAAAACATAGCAGTTTCGCACTTGTAACGGTACAACACGCAGTATTTGGCTTGTTCATGCCGTTTTGTGTGCTTTCACATTTTACCTATCGCAGTTTCGTACTCGCAATAAAACAACACTATCTCGTTAGATGACGTCGTTTTTGGTGGTTTCACGACGCTACCTAGCTTAAACTAACATAACTCAACCTAACATAACCTTCGCACTTCTATCGTTAGAAAACGTTTTACTCGCTACTTTACATTGCTTTCTACAAGATCACGACGGTTTCAAGCGCTTTCACATTAGATATCGCAGTTCCCAACTTGTAAAGGTGAAAAACACTGCATCTCACTAAGTGACATTGTTTATTGCGGTTTTACAACGGTTCATACCTTAACCTAACGTAACCTAACCTAACCTAACCCAACCTAACCTAACATAACCTAACCTAACCTAACCTAACCTAACCTAACCTAACCAAACCTAACCTAACCTAACCTAACCTAACCTAACCTAACCTAACCTAACGACGTTTGCAAGCGCTTTCACATTAGATATCGCAGTTCCCAATTTGTAAAGGTGAAAAACACTGCATCTCACTAAGTGACATTGTTTAATGCGGTTTTAGCGCGGTTCGTATCTTAACCTAACCTAACCTAACCTAACCTAACCTAACCTAACCCAACCTAACCTAACATAACCTAACCTAACCTAACCTAACCAAACCTAACCTAACGTAACCTAACCTAACCTAACCTAACCTAACCTAACGACGTTTGCAAGCGCTTTCACATTAGATATCGCAGTTCCCGACTTGTAATGGTGAAAAACACTGCAACTCACTAAGTGACATTGTTTAATGCGGTTTTACGACGGTTCATATCTTAACCTAACCTAACATTCGTACTTGTATGGAAAAACGCTCTATTACACTGTTTCGTTCACAATTACGATATTTGCATAACCTCACAGTTTTTCACCAACTTATTGCAGTACAGAACGCTGTATCTCGCTAAATGACATCGTTCTTTAAGGTTTCACGATGCTTGCATGCGCTTTAACAAGAATATCACATTATAGCAGTTTCGCACTTGTAACGGTACAACACGCAGTATCTGGCTTGTTCAAGCCGTTTTGTGTACTTTCACAACATTTCACCTATTGCAGTTACGTACATGCAATAAAACAACGCTATCTCGTTAGTTGACGTCCTTTTTGGTGGTCTCACGACGCTACATAGCTTAAACTAACATAACTCAAGCTAACCTTCGCACTTCTATGGTTAGAAAACGTTTTACTCGCAACTTTACAATGTTTTCTACAAGATTACGACGGTTTCATGCGCTTTCACATTAGATATCGCAGTTCCCGACTTGTAATGGTGAAAAACACTGCATCTCATCAAGTGACGTTGTTTAATGCGGTTTTACGACGGTTCATATCTTAACCTAACCTAACATTCGCACTCGTATTAAAAAACGCTCTATTACACTGTTTCGTTCACAATTAGGATATTTGCATAACCTCACAGTTTTTCACCAACTTATTGCAGTACAGAACGCTGTATCTCGCTAAATGACATCGTTCTTTAAGGTTTCACGATGCTTGCATGCGCTTTAACGAGAATATCAAAACATAGCAGTTTCGCATTTGTAACGGTACAACACGCAGTATTTGGCTTGTTCATGCCGTTTTGTGTGCTTTCACAACATTTCACCTATCGCAGTTTCGTACTCGCAATAAAACAACACTATCTCGTTAGATGACGTTGTTTTTGGTAGTTTCACGACGCTACCAAGCTTAAACTAACATAACTCAACCTAACATAACCTTTGCACTTCTATCGTTAGAAAACGTTTTACTCGCTACTTTACATTGCTTTCTACAACAATACGACGGTTTCAAGCGCTTTCACATTAGATATCGCAGTTCCCGACTTGTAAAGGTGAAAAACACTGCATCTCACTAAGTGACATTGTGTAATGCGGTTTTAGCGCGGTTCATATCTTAACCTAACCTAACCTAACCTAACCTAACCCAACCTAACCTAACATAACCTAACCTAACCTAACCTAACCTAACCTAACCAAACCTAACCTAACGTAACCTAACCTAACCTAACCTAACCTAACCTAACGACGTTTGCATGCGCTTTCACATTAGATATCGCAGTTCCCGACTTGTAATGGTGAAAAACACTGCATCTCATCAAGTGACATTGTTTAATGCGGTTTTACGACGGTTCATATCTTAACCTAACCTAACATTCGCACTTGTATTAAAAAACGCTCTATTACACTGTTTCGTTCACAATTACGATATTTGCTTGACCTCACAGTTTCTCACCAACTTATTACAGTACAGAACGCTGTATCTCGCTAAGTGACATCGTTCTTTAAGGTTTCACGATACTTGCATGCGCTTTACCGAGAATGTCAAAACATAGCAGTTTCGCACTTGTAACGGTACAACACGCAGTATTTGGCTTGTTCATGCCGTTTTGTGTGCTTTCACAACATTTCACCTATCGCAGTTTAATACTCGCTATAAAACAACACTATCTCGTTAGATGACGTCGTTTTTGGTACTTTCACGACGCTACCTAGCTTAAACTAACCTAACCTAACCTTCGCACTTCTATCGTTAGAAAACGTTTTACTCACCACTTTACAATGTTTTCTACAAGATTACGACGGTTTCATGCGCTTTCACATTAGATATCGTAGTTCCCGACTTGTAAAGGTGAAAAACACTGCATCTCACTAAGTGACATTGTGTAATGCGGTTTTAGCGCGGTTCATATCTTAACCTAACCTAACCTAACCTAACCCAACCTAACCTAACATAACCTAACCTAACCTAACCTAACCAAACCTAACCTAACGTAACCTAACGTAACCTAACCTAACCTAACCTAACCAAACCTAACCTAACCTAACCTAACGTAACCTAACCTAACCTAACCTAACGACGTTTGCAAGCGCTTTCACATTAGATATCGCAGTTCCCGACTTGTAATGGTGAAAAACACTGCATCTCATCAAGTGACATTGTTTATTGCGGTTTTACGACGGTTCATATGTTAACCTAACCTAACATTCGCACTTGTATCTAAAAACGCTCTATTACACTGTTTTGTTCACAATTACAATATTTGCATAACCTCACAGTTTTTCACCAACTCATTGCAGTACAGAACGTTGTATCTCGCTAAATGACATTGTTCTTTAAGGTTTCACGATGCTTGCATGCGCTCTAACGAGAATATCACAATATAGCAGTTTCGCACTTGTAACGGTAGAACACGCAGTATTTGGCTTGTTCATGCCGTTTTGTGTGCTTTCACAACATTTCACCTATCGCAGTTTAATACTCGCTATAAAACAACACTATCTCGTTAGATGACGTTGTTTTTGGTAGTTTCACGACGCTACCTAGCTTAAACTAACATAACTCAACCTAACATAACCTTCGCGCTTCTATCGTTAGAAAACGTTTTACTCGCTACTTTACATTGCTTTCTACAACAATACGACGGTTTCAAGCGCTTTCACATTAGATATCGCAGTTCCCAACTTGTAAAGGTGAAAAACACTGCATCTCACTAAGTGACATTGTGTAATGCGGTTTTAGCGCGGTTCATATCTTAACCTAACCTAACCTAACCTAACCTAACCCAACCTAACCTAACATAACTTAACCTAACCTAACCTAACCAAACCTAACCTAACGTAACCTAACCTAACCTAACCTAACCTAACCTAACCAAACCTAACCTAACCTAACCTAACGTAACCTAACCTAACCTAACCTAACGACGTTTGCAAGCGCTTTCACATTAGATATCGCAGTTCCCGACTTGTAATGGTGAAAAACACTGCATCTCATCAAGTGACATTGTTTAATGCGGTTTTACGACGGTTCATATCTTAACCTAACCTAACATTCGCACTTGTATTAAAAAACGCTCTATTACACTGTTTCGTTCACAATTAGAATATTTGCATAACCTCACAGTTTTTCACCAACTTATTGCAGTACAGAACGCTGTATCTCGCTAAATGACATCGTTCTTTAAGGTTTCACGATGCTTGCATGCGCTTTAACGAGAATATCACAACATAGCAGTTTCGCACTTGTAACGGTACAACACGCAGTATTTGGCTTGTTCATGCCGTTTTGTGTGCTTTCACAACATTTCACCTATCGCAGTTTCGTACTCGCAATAAAACAACACTATCTCGTTAGATGACGTTGTTTTTGGTAGTTTCACGACGCTACCTAGCTTAAACTAACATAACTCAACCTAACATAACCTTCGCACTTCTATCGTTAGAAAACGTTTTACTCGCTACTTTACATTGCTTTCTACAACAATACGACGGTTTCAAGCGCTTTCACATTAGATATCACAGTTCCCAACTTGTAAAGGTGAAAAACACTGCATCTCACTAAGTGACATTGTTTAATGCGGTTTTACGACGGTTCATACCTTAACCTAACGTAACCTAACCTAACCTAACCTAACCTTACCTAACCTAACCTAACCTAACCTAACCCAACCCAACCCAACCTAACCTAACCTAACCTAACCTAAACTAACCTAACCCAACCTAACCTAACCTAACCTAACCTAACCCAACCCAACCCAACCTAACCTAACCTAAGCTAACCTAACCAAACCTAACCTAACTTAACCTAACCTAACGTAACCTAACCTAACCTAACCTATTCTAACGTAACCTAACCTTTCCTGACCTAACCTAACCTAACGTAACCTAACCTAACCTAACATAACCTAACGTAACCTAACCTAACCTAACCTAACCTAACCTAACCTAACCCAACCTAACCCAACCCAACCCAACCCAAACCAACAACACCCAACCCAACCTAACCTAACCTAACCTAACCTTACCTAACCTAACCAAATTATCCTTACCTAACCTAACCTAACCTAACGTAACCTAACCTAACCTAACCTAACGTAACCTAACCTAACCTAACGTAACCTAACCTAACCTAACCCAACCTAACCTAACCTAACCTAACCTAACCCAACTCAACCCAACCTAACCTAATCTAACCTAACCTAACCTAACCTAACCTAACAAAACCTAACCTAACCTAACCTAACCTAACCTAACGACGGTTGCAAGCGCTTTCACATTAGATATCGCAGTTCCCGACTTTTAATGGTGAAAAACACCTCATCTCACTAATTGACATTGTTTAATGCGGTTTTACGACGTTTCATATCTTAACCTAACCTAACATTCGCACTTGTATCTAAAACCGCTCTATTACACTGTTTTGTTCACAATTACCATATTTGCATAACCTCACAGTTTTTCACCAACTTATTGCAGTACAGAACGTTGTATCTCGCTAAATGACATTGTTCTTTAAGGTTTCACGATGCTTGCATGCGCTTTAACGAGAATATCACAATATAGCAGTTTCGCACTTGTAACGGTAGAACACGCAGTATTTGGCTTGTTCATGCCGTTTTGTGTGCTTTCACAACATTTCACCTATCGCAGTTTAATACTCGCTATAAAACAACACTATCTCGTTAGATGACGTCGTTTTTGGTAGTTTCACGACGCTACCTAGCTTAAACTAACCTAACCTAACCTAACCTTTGCACTTCTATCGTTAGAAAACGTTTTACTCGCAACTTTACAATGTTTTCTACAAGATTACGACGGTTGCATGCGCTTTCACATTAGATATCGTAGTTCCCGACTTGTAATGTTGAAAAACACTACATCTCACTAAGTGACATTGTTTAATGCGGTTTTACGACGGTTGATATGTCAACCTAACCTGACATTCGCACTTGTATCTAAAGACGCTCAATTACACTGTTTCGTTCACAATTACGATATTTGCTTGACCTCACAGTTTCTCACCAACTTATTACAGTACAGAACGCTGTATCTCGCTAAATGACATCGTTCTTTAAGGTTTCACGATACTTGCATGCGCTTTACCGAGAATGTCAAAACATAGCAGTTTCGCACTTGTAACGGTACAACACGCAGTATTTGGCTTGTTCATGCCGTTTTGTGTGCTTTCACATTTTACCTATCGCAGTTTCGTACTCGCAATAAAACAACACTATCTCGTTAGATGACGTCGTTTTTGGTGGTTTCACGACGCTACCTAGCTTAAACTAACATAACTCAACCTAACATAACCTTCGCACTTCTATCGTTAGAAAACGTTTTACTCGCTACTTTACATTGCTTTCTACAACATCACGACGGTTTCAAGCGCTTTCACATTAGATATCGCAGATCCCAACTTGTAAAGGTGAAAAACACTGCATCTCACTAAGTGACATTGTTTATTGCGGTTTTACAACGGTTCATACCTTAACCTAACGTAACCTAACCTAACCTAACCCAACCTAACCTAACATAACCTAACCTAACATAACCTAACCTAACCTAACCTAACCAAACCTAACCTAACCTAACCTAACCTAACCTAACCTAACCTAACCTAACGACGTTTGCAAGCGCTTTCACATTAGATATCGCAGTTCCCAATTTGTAAAGGTGAAAAACACTGCATCTCACTAAGTGACATTGTTTAATGCGGTTTTAGCGCGGTTCGTATCTTAACCTAACCTAACCTAACCTAACCTAACCTAACCCAACCTAACCTAACATAACCTAACCTAACCTAACCTAACCAAACCTAACCTAACGTAACCTAACCTAACCTAACCTAACCTAACCTAACGACGTTTGCAAGCGCTTTCACATTAGATATCGCAGTTCCCGACTTGTAATGGTGAAAAACACTGCATCTCACTAAGTGACATTGTTTAATGCGGTTTTACGACGGTTCATATCTTAACCTAACCTAACATTCGTACTTGTATGGAAAAACGCTCTATTACACTGTTTCGTTCACAATTACGATATTTGCATAACCTCACAGTTTTTCACCAACTCATTGCAGTACAGAACGCTGTATCTCGCTAAATGACATCGTTCTTTAAGGTTTCACGATGCTTGCATGCGCTTTAACAAGAATATCACATTATAGCAGTTTCGCACTTGTAACGGTACAACACGCAGTATTTGGCTTGTTCATGCCGTTTTGTGTGCTTTCACATTTTACCTATCGCAGTTTCGTACTCGCAATAAAACAACACTATCTCGTTAGATGACGTCGTTTTTGGTGGTTTCACGACGCTACCTAGCTTAAACTAACATAACTCAACCTAACATAACCTTCGCACTTCTATCGTTAGAAAACGTTTTACTCGCTACTTTACATTGCTTTCTACAACATCACGACGGTTTCAAGCGCTTTCACATTAGATATCGCAGTTCCCAACTTGTAAAGGTGAAAAACACTGCATCTCACTAAGTGACATTGTTTATTGCGGTTTTACAACGGTTCATACCTTAACCTAACGTAACCTAACCTAACCTAACCCAACCTAACCTAACATAACCTAACCTAACATAACCTAACCTAACCTAACCTAACCAAACCTAACCTAACGTAACCTAACCTAACCTAACCTAACCTAACCTAACGACGTTTGCAAGCACTTTCACATTAGATATCGCAGTTCCCAATTTGTAAAGGTGAAAAACACTGCATCTCACTAAGTGACATTGTTTAATGCGGTTTTAGCGCGGTTCGTATCTTAACCTAACCTAACCTAACCTAACCTAACCTAACCCAACCTAACCTAACATAACCTAACCTAACCTAACCTAACCAAACCTAACCTAACGTAACCTAACCTAACCTAACCTAACCTAACCTAACGACGTTTGCAAGCGCTTTCACATTAGATATCGCAGTTACCGACTTGTAATGGTGAAAAACACTGCATCTCACTAAGTGACATTGTTTAATGCGGTTTTACGACGGTTCATATCTTAACCTAACCTAACATTCGTACTTGTATGGAAAAACGCTCTATTACACTGTTTCGTTCACAATTACGATATTTGCATAACCTCACAGTTTTTCACCAACTTATTGCAGTACAGAACGTTGTATCTCGCTAAATGACATTGTTCTTTAAGGTTTCACGATGCTTGCATGCGCTTTAACGAGAATATCACAATATAGCAGTTTCGCACTTGTAACGGTAGAACACGCAGTATTTGGCTTGTTCATGCCGTTTTGTGTGCTTTCACAACATTTCACCTATCGCAGTTTAATACTCGCTATAAAACAACACTATCTCGTTAGATGACGTCGTTTTTGGTAGTTTCACGACGCTACCTAGCTTAAACTAACCTAACCTAACCTAACCTTTGCACTTCTATCGTTAGAAAACGTTTTACTCGCAACTTTACAATGTTTTCTACAATATTACGACGGTTGCATGCGCTTTCACATTAGATATCGTAGTTCCCGACTTGTAATGTTGAAAAACACTACATCTCACTAAGTGACATTGTTTAATGCGGTTTTACGACGGTTGATATGTCAACCTAACCTGACATTCGCACTTGTATCTAAAGACGCTCAATTACACTGTTTCGTTCACAATTACGATATTTGCTTGACCTCACAGTTTCTCACCAACTTATTACAGTACAGAACGCTGTATCTCGCTAAATGACATCGTTCTTTAAGGTTTCACGATACTTGCATGCGCTTTACCGAGAATGTCAAAACATAGCAGTTTCGCACTTGTAACGGTACAACACGCAGTATTTGGCTTGTTCATGCCGTTTTGTGTGCTTTCACATTTTACCTATCGCAGTTTCGTACTCGCAATAAAACAACACTATCTCGTTAGATGACGTCGTTTTTGGTGGTTTCACGACGCTACCTAGCTTAAACTAACATAACTCAACCTAACATAACCTTCGCACTTCTATCGTTAGAAAACGTTTTACTCGCTACTTTACATTGCTTTCTACAACATCACGACGGTTTCAAGCGCTTTCACATTAGATATCGCAGTTCCCAACTTGTAAAGGTGAAAAACACTGCATCTCACTAAGTGACATTGTTTATTGCGGTTTTACAACGGTTCATACCTTAACCTAACGTAACCTAACCTAACCTAACCCAACCTAACCTAACATAACCTAACCTAACATAACCTAACCTAACCTAACCTAACCAAACCTAACCTAACCTAACCTAACCTAACCTAACCTAACCTAACGACGTTTGCAAGCGCTTTCACATTAGATATCGCAGTTCCCAATTTGTAAAGGTGAAAAACACTGCATCTCACTAAGTGACATTGTTTAATGCGGTTTTAGCGCGGTTCGTATCTTAACCTAACCTAACCTAACCTAACCTAACCTAACCTAACCTAACCCAACCTAACCTAACCTAACATAACCTAACCTAACCTAACCTAACCAAACCTCACCTAACGTAACCTAACCTAACCTAACCTAACCTAACCTAACGACGTTTGCAGGCGCTTTCACATTAGATATCGCAGTTCCCGACTTGTAATGGTGAAAAACACTGCATCTCACTAAGTGACATTGTTTAATGCGGTTTTACGACGGTTCATATCTTAACCTAACCTAACATTCGTACTTGTATGGAAAAACGCTCTATTACACTATTTCGTTCACAATTACGATATTTGCATAACCTCACAGTTTTTCACCAACTCATTGCAGTACAGAACGCTGTATCTCGCTAAATGACATCGTTCTTTAAGGTTTCACGATGCTTGCATGCGCTTTAACAAGAATATCACATTATAGCAGTTTCGCACTTGTAACGGTACAACACGCAGTATTTGGCTTGTTCATGCCGTTTTGTGTGCTTTCACATTTTACCTATCGCAGTTTCGTACTCGCAATAAAACAACACTATCTCGTTAGATGACGTCGTTTTTGGTGGTTTCACGACGCTACCTAGCTTAAACTAACATAACTCAACCTAACATAACCTTCGCACTTCTATCGTTAGAAAACGTTTTACTCGCTACTTTACATTGCTTTCTACAACATCACGACGGTTTCAAGCGCTTTCACATTAGATATCGCAGTTCCCAACTTGTAAAGGTGAAAAACACTGCATCTCACTAAGTGACATTGTTTATTGCGGTTTTACAACGGTTCATACCTTAACCTAACGTAACCTAACCTAACCTAACCCAACCTAACCTAACATAACCTAACCTAACATAACCTAACCTAACCTAACCTAACCAAACCTAACCTAACGTAACCTAACCTAACCTAACCTAACCTAACCTAACGACGTTTGCAAGCGCTTTCACATTAGATATCGCAGTTCCCAATTTGTAAAGGTGAAAAACACTGCATCTCACTAAGTGACATTGTTTAATGCGGTTTTAGCGCGGTTCGTATCTTAACCTAACCTAACCTAACCTAACCTAACCCAACCTAACCTAACATAACCTAACCTAACCTAACCTAACCAAACCTAACCTAACGTAACCTAACCTAACCTAACCTAACCTAACCTAACGACGTTTGCAAGCGCTTTCACATTAGATATCGCAGTTCCCGACTTGTAATGGTGAAAAACACTGCATCTCACTAAGTGACATTGTTTAATGCGGTTTTACGACGGTTCATATCTTAACCTAACCTAACATTCGTACTTGTATGGAAAAACGCTCTATTACACTGTTTCGTTCACAATTACGATATTTGCATAACCTCACAGTTTTTCACCAACTCATTGCAGTACAGAACGCTGTATCTCGCTAAATGACATCGTTCTTTAAGGTTTCACGATGCTTGCATGCGCTTTAACAAGAATATCACATTATAGCAGTTTCGCACTTGTAACGGTACAACACGCAGTATCTGGCTTGTTCAAGCCGTTTTGTGTACTTTCACAACATTTCACCTATTGCAGTTACGTACATGCAATAAAACAACGCTATCTCGTTAGTTGACGTCCTTTTTGGTGGTCTCACGACGCTACATAGCTTAAACTAACATAACTCAAGCTAACCTTCGCACTTCTATGGTTAGAAAACGTTTTACTCGCAACTTTACAATGTTTTCTACAAGATTACGACGGTTTCATGCGCTTTCACATTAGATATCGCAGTTCCCGACTTGTAATGGTGAAAAACACTGCATCTCATCAAGTGACGTTGTTTAATGCGGTTTTACGACGGTTCATATCTTAACCTAACCTAACATTCGCACTCGTATTAAAAAACGCTCTATTACACTGTTTCGTTCACAATTAGGATATTTGCATAACCTCACAGTTTTTCACCAACTTATTGCAGTACAGAAAGCTGTATCTCGCTAAATGACATCGTTCTTTAAGGTTTCACGATGCTTGCATGCGCTTTAACGAGAATATCAAAACATAGCAGTTTCGCATTTGTAACGGTACAACACGCAGTATTTGGCTTGTTCATGCCGTTTTGTGTGCTTTCACAACATTTCACCTATCGCAGTTTCGTACTCGCAATAAAACAACACTATCTCGTTAGATGACGTTGTTTTTGGTAGTTTCACGACGCTACCTAGCTTAAACTAACAAAACTCAACCTAACATAACCTTCGCACTTCTATCGTTAGAAAACGTTTTACTCGCTACTTTACATTGCTTTCTACAACAATACGACGGTTTCAAGCGCTTTCACATTAGATATCGTAGTTCCCGACTTGTAAAGGTGAAAAACACTGCATCTCACTAAGTGACATTGTGTAATGCGGTTTTAGCGCGGTTCATATCTTAACCTAACCTAACCTAACCTAACCTAACCCAACCTAACCTAACATAACCTAACCTAACCTAACCTAACCTAACCAAACCTAACCTAACGTAACCTAACCTAACCTAACCTAACCTAACCTAACCAAACCTAACCTAACCTAACCTAACGTAACCTAACCTAACCTAACCTAACGACGTTTGCAAGCGCTTTCACATTAGATATCGCAGTTCCCGACTTGTAATGGTGAAAAACACTGCATCTCATCAAGTGACATTGTTTAATGCGGTTTTACGACGGTTCATATCTTAACCTAACCTAACATTCGCACTTGTATCTAAAAACGCTCTATTACACTGTTTTGTTCACAATTACAATATTTGCATAACCTCACAGTTTTTCACCAACTCATTGCAGTACAGAACGTTGTATCTCGCTAAATGACATTGTTCTTTAAGGTTTCACGATGCTTGCATGCGCTCTAACGAGAATATCACAATATAGCAGTTTCGCACTTGTAACGGTAGAACACGCAGTATTTGGCTTGTTCATGCCGTTTTGTGTGCTTTCACAACATTTCACCTATCGCAGTTTAATACTCGCTATAAAACAACACTATCTCGTTAAATGACGTTGTTTTTGGTAGTTTCACGACGCTACCTAGCTTAAACTAACATAACTCAACCTAACATAACCTTCGCGCTTCTATCGTTAGAAAACGTTTTACTCGCTACTTTACATTGCTTTCTACAACAATACGACGGTTTCAAGCGCTTTCACATTAGATATCGCAGTTCCCAACTTGTAAAGGTGAAAAACACTGCATCTCACTAAGTGACATTGTGTAATGCGGTTTTAGCGCGGTTCATATCTTAACCTAACCTAACCTAACCTAACCTAACCCAACCTAACCTAACATAACCTAACCTAACCTAACCTAACCAAACCTAACCTAACGTAACCTAACCTAACCTAACCTAACCTAACCTAACCTAACCAAACCTAACCTAACCTAACCTAACGTAACCTAACCTAACCTAACCTAACGACGTTTGCAAGCGCTTTCACATTAGATATCGCAGTTCCCGACTTGTAATGGTGAAAAACACTGCATCTCATCAAGTGACATTGTTTAATGCGGTTTTACGACGGTTCATATCTTAACCTAACCTAACATTCGCACTTGTATTAAAAAACGCTCTATTACACTGTTTCGTTCACAATTAGAATATTTGCATAACCTCACAGTTTTTCACCAACTTATTGCAGTACAGAACGCTGTATCTCGCTAAATGACATCGTTCTTTAAGGTTTCACGATGCTTGCATGCGCTTTAACGAGAATATCACAACATAGCAGTTTCGCACTTGTAACGGTACAACACGCAGTATTTGGCTTGTTCATGCCGTTTTGTGTGCTTTCACAACATTTCACCTATCGCAGTTTCGTACTCGCAATAAAACAACACTATCTCGTTAGATGACGTTGTTTTTGGTAGTTTCACGACGCTACCTAGCTTAAACTAACATAACTCAACCTAACATAACCTTCGCACTTCTATCGTTAGAAAACGTTTTACTCGCTACTTTACATTGCTTTCTACAACAATACGACGGTTTCAAGCGCTTTCACATTAGATATCACAGTTCCCAACTTGTAAAGGTGAAAAACACTGCATCTCACTAAGTGACATTGTTTAATGCGGTTTTACGACGGTTCATACCTTAACCTAACGTAACCTAACCTAACCTAACCTAACCTTACCTAACCTAACCTAACCTAACCTAACCCAACCCAACCCAACCTAACCTAACCTAACCTAACCTAAACTAACCTAACCCAACCTAACCTAACCTAACCTAACCTAACCCAACCCAACCCAACCTAACCTAACCTAAGCTAACCTAACCAAACCTAACCTAACTTAACCTAACCTAACGTAACCTAACCTAACCTAACCTATTCTAACGTAACCTAACCTTTCCTGACCTAACCTAACCTAACGTAACCTAACCTAACCTAACATAACCTAACGTAACCTAACCTAACCTAACCTAACCTAACCTAACCTAACCCAACCTAACCCAACCCAACCCAACCCAAACCAACAACACCCAACCCAACCTAACCTAACCTAACCTAACCTTACCTAACCTAACCAAATTATCCTTACCTAACCTAACCTAACCTAACGTAACCTAACCTAACCTAACCTAACGTAACCTAACCTAACCTAACGTAACCTAACCTAACCTAACCCAACCTAACCTAACCTAACCTAACCTAACCCAACTCAACCCAACCTAACCTAATCTAACCTAACCTAACCTAACCTAACCTAACAAAACCTACCCTAACCTAACCTAACCTAACCTAACGACGGTTGCAAGCGCTTTCACATTAGATATCGCAGTTCCCGACTTTTAATGGTGAAAAACACTGCATCTCACTAATTGACATTGTTTAATGCGGTTTTACGACGTTTCATATCTTAACCTAACCTAACATTCGCACTTGTATCTAAAAACGCTCTATTACACTGTTTTGTTCACAATTACAATATTTGCATAACCTCACAGTTTTTCACCAACTTATTGCAGTACAGAACGTTGTATCTCGCTAAATGACATTGTTCTTTAAGGTTTCACGATGCTTGCATGCGCTTTAACGAGAATATCACAATATAGCAGTTTCACACGTGTAACGGTAGAACACGCAGTATTTGGCTTGTTCATGCCGTTTTGTGTGCTTTCGCAACAATTCACCTATCGCAGTTTATTACTCGCTATAAAACAACACTATCTCGTTAGATGACGTCGTTTTTGGTAGTTTCACGACGCTACCTAGCTTAAACTAACCTAACCTAACCTAACCTTCGCACTTCTATCGTTAGAAAACGTTTTACTCACCACTTTACAATGTTTTCTACAAGATTACGACGGTTTCATGCGCTTTCACATTAGATATCGCAGTTCCCAACTTGTAAAGGTGAAAAACACTGCATCTCACTAAGTGACATTGTTTAATGTGGTTTTAGCGCGGTTCATATCTTAACCTAACCTAACCTAACCTAACCCAACCTAACCTAACATAACCTAACCTAACCTAACCTAACCAAACCTAACCTAACGTAACCTAACCTAACCTAACCTAACCTAACCTAACCTAACGACGTTTGCAAGCGCTTTCGCATTAGATATCGCAGTTCCCGACTTGTAATGGTGAAAAACACAGCATCTCACTAAGTGACATTGTTTAATGCGGTTTTTGCGCGGTTCATATCTTAACCTAACCTAACCTTACCTAACCCAACCTAACCTAACCTAACCTAACCAAACCTTACCTAACATCCCTAACCTAACCTAACCTAACCTAACCAAACCTAACCTAACCTAACCTAACGTAACCTAACCTAACCTAACCTAACGACGTTTGCAAGCGCTTTCACATTAGATATCGCAGTTCCTGACTTGTAATGGTGAAAAACACTGCATCTCACTAAGTGACATTGTTTAATGCGGTTTTACGACGGTTCATATCTTAACCTAACCTAACATTCGCACTTGTATTAAAAAACGCTCTATTACACTGTTTCGTTCACAATTAGGATATTTGCATAACCTCACAGTTTTTCACCAACTTATTGCAGTACAGAACGCTGTATCTCGCTAAATGACATCGTTCTTTAAGGTTTCACGATGCTTGCATGCGCTTTAACGAGAATATCACAACATAGCAGTTTCGCACTTGTAACGGTAGAACACGCAGTATTTGGCTTGTTCATTCCGTTTTGTGTGCTTTCACAACATTTCACCTATCGCAGTTTCGTACTCGCAATAAAACAACACTATCTCGTTAGATGACGTTGTCTTTGGTAGTTTCACGACGCTACCTAGCTTAAACTAACATAACTCAACCTAACATAACCTTCGCACTTCTATCGTTAGAAAACGTTTTACTCGCTACTTTACATTGCTTTCTACAACAATACGACGGTTTCAAGCGCTTTCACATTAGATATCGCAGTTCCCAACTTGTAAAGGTGAAAAACACTGCATCTCACTAAGTGACGTTGTGTATTGCGGTTTTAGCGCGGTTCATATCTTAACCTAACCTAACCTAACCCAACCTAACCTAACATAACCTAACCTAACCTAACCTAACCAAACCTAACCTAACGTAACCTAACCTAACCTAACCTAACCTAACCTAACGACGTTTGCAAGCGCTTTCACATTAGATAGCGCAGTTCCCGACTTGTAATGGTGAAAAACACAGCATCTCACTAAGTGACATTGTTTAATGCGGTTTTAGCGCGGTTCATATCTTAACCTAACCTAACCTTACCTAACCCAACCTAACCTAACCTAACCTAACCAAACCTTACCTAACATCCCTAACCTAACCTAACCTAACCTAACCAAACCTAACCTAACCTAACCTTACGTAACCTAACCTAACCTAACCTAACCTAACGACGTTTGCAAGCGCTTTCACATTAGATATCGCAGTTCCCGACTTGTAATGGTGAAAAACACTGCATCTCACTAAGTGACATTGTTTAATGCGGTTTTACGACGGTTCATATCTTAACCTAACCTAACATTCGTACTTGTATGGAAAAACGCTCTATTACACTGTTTCGTTCACAATTACGATATTTGCATAACCTCACAGTTTTTCACCAACTTATTGCAGTACAGAACGCTGTATCTCGCTAAATGACATCGTTCTTTAAGGTTCCACGATGCTTGCATGCGCTTTAACAAGAATATCACATTATAGCAGTTTCGCACTTGTAACGGTACAACACGCAGTATCTGGCTTGTTCAAGCCGTTTTGTGTACTTTCACAACATTTCACCTATTGCAGTTACGTACATGCAATAAAACAACGCTATCTCGTTAGTTGACGTCCTTTTTGGTGGTCTCACGACGCTACATAGCTTAAACTAACATAACTCAAGCTAACCTTCGCACTTCTATCGTTAGAAAACGTTTTACTCGCAACTTTACAATGTTTTCTACAAGATTACGACGGTTTCATGCGCTTTCACATTAGATATCGTAGTTCCCGACTTGTAATGTTGAAAAACACTACATCTCACTAAGTGACATTGTTTAATGCGGTTTTACGACGGTTGATATCTCAACCTAACCTAACATTCGCACTTGTATCTAAATACGCTCAATTACACTGTTTCGTTCACAATTACGATATTTGCTTGACCTCACAGTTTCTCACCAACTTATTACAGTTCAGAACGCTGTATCTCGCTAAATGACATCGTTCTTTAAGGTTTCACGATACTTGCATGCGCTTTAACGAGAATATCACAATAAAGCAGTTTCGCACTTGTAACGGCACAAGACGCAGTAGCTGGCTAGTTCATGCCATTTTGTGCGCTTTCACAACATTTCACCTATCGCAGTTTAATACTCGCTATAAAACAACACTATCTCGTTAGATGACGTCGTTTTTGGTAGTTTCACGACGCTACCTAGCCTAAACTAACCTAACCTAACCTAACCTTCGCACTTCTATCGTTAGAAAACGTTTTACTCACCACTTTACAATGTTTTCTACAAGATTACGACGGTTTCATGCGCTTTCACATTAGATATCGTAGTTCCCGACTTGTAATGTTGAAAAACACTACATCTCACTAAGTGACATTGTTTAATGCGGTTTTACGACGGTTCATATCTTAACCTAACCTAACATTCGCACTTGTATCTAAAAACGCTCTATTACACTGTTTTGTTCACAATTACAATATTTGCATAACCTCACAGTTTTTCACCAACTTATTGCAGTACAGAACGTTGTATCTCGCTAAATGACATTGTTCTTTAAGGTTTCACGATGCTTGCATGCGCTTTAACGAGAATATCACAATATAGCAGTTTCACACGTGTAACGGTAGAACACGCAGTATTTGGCTTGTTCATGCCGTTTTGTGTGCTTTCGCAACAATTCACCTATCGCAGTTTATTACTCGCTATAAAACAACACTATCTCGTTAGATGACGTCGTTTTTGGTAGTTTCACGACGCTACCTAGCTTAAACTAACCTAACCTAACCTAACCTTCGCACTTCTATCGTTAGAAAACGTTTTACTCACCACTTTACAATGTTTTCTACAAGATTACGACGGTTTCATGCGCTTTCACATTAGATATCGCAGTTCCCAACTTGTAAAGGTGAAAAACACTGCATCTCACTAAGTGACATTGTTTAATGTGGTTTTAGCGCGGTTCATATCTTAACCTAACCTAACCTAACCTAACCCAACCTAACCTAACATAACCTAACCTAACCTAACCTAACCAAACCTAACCTAACGTAACCTAACCTAACCTAACCTAACCTAACCTAACCTAACGACGTTTGCAAGCGCTTTCGCATTAGATATCGCAGTTCCCGACTTGTAATGGTGAAAAACACAGCATCTCACTAAGTGACATTGTTTAATGCGGTTTTTGCGCGGTTCATATCTTAACCTAACCTAACCTTACCTAACCCAACCTAACCTAACCTAACCTAACCAAACCTTACCTAACATCCCTAACCTAACCTAACCTAACCTAACCAAACCTAACCTAACCTAACCTAACGTAACCTAACCTAACCTAACCTAACGACGTTTGCAAGCGCTTTCACATTAGATATCGCAGTTCCTGACTTGTAATGGTGAAAAACACTGCATCTCACTAAGTGACATTGTTTAATGCGGTTTTACGACGGTTCATATCTTAACCTAACCTAACATTCGCACTTGTATTAAAAAACGCTCTATTACACTGTTTCGTTCACAATTAGGATATTTGCATAACCTCACAGTTTTTCACCAACTTATTGCAGTACAGAACGCTGTATCTCGCTAAATGACATCGTTCTTTAAGGTTTCACGATGCTTGCATGCGCTTTAACGAGAATATCACAACATAGCAGTTTCGCACTTGTAACGGTACAACACGCAGTATTTGGCTTGTTCATGCCGTTTTGTGTGCTTTCACAACATTTCACCTATCGCAGTTTCGTACTCGCAATAAAACAACACTATCTCGTTAGATGACGTTGTCTATGGTAGTTTCACGACGCTACCTAGCTTAAACTAACATAACTCAACCTAACATAACCTTCGCACTTCTATCGTTAGAAAACGTTTTACTCGCTACTTTACATTGCTTTCTACAACAATACGACGGTTTCAAGCGCTTTCACATTAGATATCGCAGTTCCCAACTTGTAAAGGTGAAAAACACTGCATCTCACTAAGTGACGTTGTGTATTGCGGTTTTAGCGCGGTTCATATCTTAACCTAACCTAACCTAACCCAACCTAACCTAACATAACCTAACCTAACCTAACCTAACCAAACCTAACCTAACGTAACCTAACCTAACCTAACCTAACCTAACCTAACGACGTTTGCAAGCGCTTTCACATTAGATATCGCAGTTCCCGACTTGTAATGGTGAAAAACACAGCATCTCACTAAGTGACATTGTTTAATGCGGTTTTAGCGCGGTTCATATCTTAACCTAACCTAACCTTACCTAACCCAACCTAACCTAACCTAACCTAACCAAACCTTACCTAACATCCCTAACCTAACCTAACCTAACCTAACCTAACCTAACCAAACCTAACCTAACCTAACCTTACGTAACCTAACCTAACCTAACCTAACCTAACGACGTTTGCAAGCGCTTTCACATTAGATATCGCAGTTCCCGACTTGTAATGGTGAAAACACTGCATCTCATCAAGTGACATTGTTTATTGCGGTTTTACGACGGTTCATATCTTAACCTAACCTAACATTCGCACTTGTATTAAAAAACGCTCTATTACACTGTTTCGTTCACAATTACGATATTTGCTTGACCTCACAGTTTCTCACCAACTTATTACAGTACAGAACGCTGTATCTCGCTAAATGACATCGTTCTTTAAGGTTTCACGATACTTGCATGCGCTTTACCGAGAATGTCAAAACATAGCAGTTTCGCACTTGTAACGGTACAACACGCAGTATTTGGCTTGTTCATGCCGTTTTGTGTGCTTTCACAACATTTCACCTATCGCAGTTTAATACTCGCTATAAAACAACACTATCTCGTTAGATGACGTCGTTTTTGGTACTTTCACGACGCTACCTAGCTTAAACTAACCTAACCTAACCTTCGCACTTCTATCGTTAGAAAACGTTTTACTCACCACTTTACAATGTTTTCTACAAGATTACGACGGTTTCATGCGCTTTCACATTAGATATCGTAGTTCCCGACTTGTAATGTTGAAAAACACTACATCTCACTAAGTGACATTGTTTAATGCGGTTTTACGACGGTTCATATCTTAACCTAACCTAACATTCGTACTTGTATGGAAAAACGCTCTATTACACTGTTTCGTTCACAATTACGATATTTGCATAACCTCACAGTTTTTCACCAACTCATTGCAGTACAGAACGCTGTATCTCGCTAAATGACATCGTTCTTTAAGGTTTCACGATGCTTGCATGCGCTTTAACAAGAATATCACATTATAGCAGTTTCGCACTTGTAACGGTACAACACGCAGTATCTGGCTTGTTCAAGCCGTTTTGTGTACTTTCACAACATTTCACCTATTGCAGTTACGTACATGCAATAAAACAACGCTATCTCGTTAGTTGACGTCCTTTTTGGTGGTCTCACGACGCTACATAGCTTAAACTAACATAACTCAAGCTAACCTTCGCACTTCTATGGTTAGAAAACGTTTTACTCGCAACTTTACAATGTTTTCTACAAGATTACGACGGTTTCATGCGCTTTCACATTAGATATCGCAGTTCCCGACTTGTAATGGTGAAAAACACTGCATCTCATCAAGTGACGTTGTTTAATGCGGTTTTACGACGGTTCATATCTTAACCTAACCTAACATTCGCACTCGTATTAAAAAACGCTCTATTACACTGTTTCGTTCACAATTAGGATATTTGCATAACCTCACAGTTTTTCACCAACTTATTGCAGTACAGAAAGCTGTATCTCGCTAAATGACATCGTTCTTTAAGGTTTCACGAAGCTTGCATGCGCTTTAACGAGAATATCAAAACATAGCAGTTTCGCATTTGTAACGGTACAACACGCAGTATTTGGCTTGTTCATGCCGTTTTGTGTGCTTTCACAACATTTCACCTATCGCAGTTTCGTACTCGCAATAAAACAACACTATCTCGTTAGATGACGTTGTTTTTGGTAGTTTCACGACGCTACCTAGCTTAAACTAACATAACTCAACCTAACATAACCTTCGCACTTCTATCGTTAGAAAACGTTTTACTCGCTACTTTACATTGCTTTCTACAACAATACGACGGTTTCAAGCGCTTTCACATTAGATATCGTAGTTCCCGACTTGTAAAGGTGAAAAACACTGCATCTCACTAAGTGACATTGTGTAATGCGGTTTTAGCGCGGTTCATATCTTAACCTAACCTAACCTAACCTAACCTAACCCAACCTAACCTAACATAACCTAACCTAACCTAACC
Organism: Rhipicephalus microplus; assembly: GCF_043290135.1. NCBI lineage: Eukaryota > Metazoa > Arthropoda > Arachnida > Ixodida > Ixodidae > Rhipicephalus > Rhipicephalus microplus. Next base: position 268,299 of record NW_027464698.1, on the reverse strand, counting down.
TAACCTAACCAAACCTAACCTAACGTAACCTAACCTAACCTAACCTAACCTAACCTAACCAAACCTAACCTAACCTAACCTAACGTAACCTAACCTAACCTAACCTAACGACGTTTGCAAGCGCTTTCACATTAGATATCGCAGTTCCCGACTTGTAATGGTGAAAAACACTGCATCTCATCAAGTGACATTGTTTAATGCGGTTTTACGACGGTTCATATCTTAACCTAACCTAACATTCGCACTTGTATCTAAAAACGCTCTATTACACTGTTTTGTTCACAATTACAATATTTGCATAACCTCACAGTTTTTCACCAACTCATTGCAGTACAGAACGTTGTATCTCGCTAAATGACATTGTTCTTTAAGGTTTCACGATGCTTGCATGCGCTCTAACGAGAATATCACAATATAGCAGTTTCGCACTTGTAACGGTAGAACACGCAGTATTTGGCTTGTTCATGCCGTTTTGTGTGCTTTCACAACATTTCACCTATCGCAGTTTAATACTCGCTATAAAACAACACTATCTCGTTAAATGACGTTGTTTTTGGTAGTTTCACGACGCTACCTAGCTTAAACTAACATAACTCAACCTAACATAACCTTCGCGCTTCTATCGTTAGAAAACGTTTTACTCGCTACTTTACATTGCTTTCTACAACAATACGACGGTTTCAAGCGCTTTCACATTAGATATCGCAGTTCCCAACTTGTAAAGGTGAAAAACACTGCATCTCACTAAGTGACATTGTGTAATGCGGTTTTAGCGCGGTTCATATCTTAACCTAACCTAACCTAACCTAACCTAACCCAACCTAACCTAACATAACCTAACCTAACCTAACCTAACCAAACCTAACCTAACGTAACCTAACCTAACCTAACCTAACCTAACCTAACCTAACCAAACCTAACCTAACCTAACCTAACGTAACCTAACCTAACCTAACCTAACGACGTTTGCAAGCGCTTTCACATTAGATATCGCAGTTCCCGACTTGTAATGGTGAAAAACACTGCATCTCATCAAGTGACATTGTTTAATGCGGTTTTACGACGGTTCATATCTTAACCTAACCTAACATTCGCACTTGTATTAAAAAACGCTCTATTATACTGTTTCGTTCACAATTAGAATATTTGCATAACCTCACAGTTTTTCACCAACTTATTGCAGTACAGAACGCTGTATCTCGCTAAATGACATCGTTCTTTAAGGTTTCACGATGCTTGCATGCGCTTTAACGAGAATATCACAACATAGCAGTTTCGCACTTGTAACGGTACAACACGCAGTATTTGGCTTGTTCATGCCGTTTTGTGTGCTTTCACAACATTTCACCTATCGCAGTTTCGTACTCGCAATAAAACAACACTATCTCGTTAGATGACGTTGTTTTTGGTAGTTTCACGACGCTACCTAGCTTAAACTAACATAACTCAACCTAACATAACCTTCGCACTTCTATCGTTAGAAAACGTTTTACTCGCTACTTTACATTGCTTTCTACAACAATACGACGGTTTCAAGCGCTTTCACATTAGATATCACAGTTCCCAACTTGTAAAGGTGAAAAACACTGCATCTCACTAAGTGACATTGTTTAATGCGGTTTTACGACGGTTCATACCTTAACCTAACGTAACCTAACCTAACCTAACCTAACCTTACCTAACCTAACCTAACCTAACCTAACCCAACCCAACCCAACCTAACCTAACCTAACCTAACCTAAACTAACCTAACCCAACCTAACCTAACCTAACCTAACCTAACCCAACCCAACCCAACCTAACCTAACCTAAGCTAACCTAACCAAACCTAACCTAACTTAACCTAACCTAACGTAACCTAACCTAACCTAACCTATTCTAACGTAACCTAACCTTTCCTGACCTAACCTAACCTAACGTAACCTAACCTAACCTAACATAACCTAACGTAACCTAACCTAACCTAACCTAACCTAACCTAACCTAACCCAACCTAACCCAACCCAACCCAACCCAAACCAACAACACCCAACCCAACCTAACCTAACCTAACCTAACCTTACCTAACCTAACCAAATTATCCTTACCTAACCTAACCTAACCTAACGTAACCTAACCTAACCTAACCTAACGTAACCTAACCTAACCTAACGTAACCTAACCTAACCTAACCCAACCTAACCTAACCTAACCTAACCTAACCCAACTCAACCCAACCTAACCTAATCTAACCTAACCTAACCTAACCTAACCTAACAAAACCTACCCTAACCTAACCTAACCTAACCTAACGACGGTTGCAAGCGCTTTCACATTAGATATCGCAGTTCCCGACTTTTAATGGTGAAAAACACTGCATCTCACTAATTGACATTGTTTAATGCGGTTTTACGACGTTTCATATCTTAACCTAACCTAACATTCGCACTTGTATCTAAAAACGCTCTATTACACTGTTTTGTTCACAATTACAATATTTGCATAACCTCACAGTTTTTCACCAACTTATTGCAGTACAGAACGTTGTATCTCGCTAAATGACATTGTTCTTTAAGGTTTCACGATGCTTGCATGCGCTTTAACGAGAATATCACAATATAGCAGTTTCACACGTGTAACGGTAGAACACGCAGTATTTGGCTTGTTCATGCCGTTTTGTGTGCTTTCGCAACAATTCACCTATCGCAGTTTATTACTCGCTATAAAACAACACTATCTCGTTAGATGACGTCGTTTTTGGTAGTTTCACGACGCTACCTAGCTTAAACTAACCTAACCTAACCTAACCTTCGCACTTCTATCGTTAGAAAACGTTTTACTCACCACTTTACAATGTTTTCTACAAGATTACGACGGTTTCATGCGCTTTCACTTTAGATATCGCAGTTCCCAACTTGTAAAGGTGAAAAACACTGCATCTCACTAAGTGACATTGTTTAATGTGGTTTTAGCGCGGTTCATATCTTAACCTAACCTAACCTAACCTAACCCAACCTAACCTAACATAACCTAACCTAACCTAACCTAACCAAACCTAACCTAACGTAACCTAACCTAACCTAACCTAACCTAACCTAACCTAACCTAACGACGTTTGCAAGCGCTTTCGCATTAGATATCGCAGTTCCCGACTTGTAATGGTGAAAAACACAGCATCTCACTAAGTGACATTGTTTAATGCGGTTTTTGCGCGGTTCATATCTTAACCTAACCTAACCTTACCTAACCCAACCTAACCTAACCTAACCTAACCAAACCTTACCTAACATCCCTAACCTAACCTAACCTAACCTAACCAAACCTAACCTAACCTAACCTAACGTAACCTAACCTAACCTAACCTAACGACGTTTGCAAGCGCTTTCACATTAGATATCGCAGTTCCTGACTTGTAATGGTGAAAAACACTGCATCTCACTAAGTGACATTGTTTAATGCGGTTTTACGACGGTTCATATCTTAACCTAACCTAACATTCGCACTTGTATTAAAAAACGCTCTATTACACTGTTTCGTTCACAATTAGGATATTTGCATAACCTCACAGTTTTTCACCAACTTATTGCAGTACAGAACGCTGTATCTCGCTAAATGACATCGTTCTTTAAGGTTTCACGATGCTTGCATGCGCTTTAACGAGAATATCACAACATAGCAGTTTCGCACTTGTAACGGTAGAACACGCAGTATTTGGCTTGTTCATGCCGTTTTGTGTGCTTTCACAACATTTCACCTATCGCAGTTTCGTACTCGCAATAAAACAACACTATCTCGTTAGATGACGTTGTCTTTGGTAGTTTCACGACGCTACCTAGCTTAAACTAACATAACTCAACCTAACATAACCTTCGCACTTCTATCGTTAGAAAACGTTTTACTCGCTACTTTACATTGCTTTCTACAACAATACGACGGTTTCAAGCGCTTTCACATTAGATATCGCAGTTCCCAACTTGTAAAGGTGAAAAACACTGCATCTCACTAAGTGACGTTGTGTATTGCGGTTTTAGCGCGGTTCATATCTTAACCTAACCTAACCTAACCCAACCTAACCTAACATAACCTAACCTAACCTAACCTAACCAAACCTAACCTAACGTAACCTAACCTAACCTAACCTAACCTAACCTAACCTAACGACGTTTGCAAGCGCTTTCACATTAGATAGCGCAGTTCCCGACTTGTAATGGTGAAAAACACAGCATCTCACTAAGTGACATTGTTTAATGCGGTTTTAGCGCGGTTCATATCTTAACCTAACCTAACCTTACCTAACCCAACCTAACCTAACCTAACCTAACCAAACCTTACCTAACATCCCTAACCTAACCTAACCTAACCTAACCAAACCTAACCTAACCTAACCTTACGTAACCTAACCTAACCTAACCTAACCTAACGACGTTTGCAAGCGCTTTCACATTAGATATCGCAGTTCCCGACTTGTAATGGTGAAAAACACTGCATCTCACTAAGTGACATTGTTTAATGCGGTTTTACGACGGTTCATATCTTAACCTAACCTAACATTCGTACTTGTATGGAAAAACGCTCTATTACACTGTTTCGTTCACAATTACGATATTTGCATAACCTCACAGTATTTCACCAACTTATTGCAGTACAGAACGCTGTATCTCGCTAAATGACATCGTTCTTTAAGGTTCCACGATGCTTGCATGCGCTTTAACAAGAATATCACATTATAGCAGTTTCGCACTTGTAACGGTACAACACGCAGTATCTGGCTTGTTCAAGCCGTTTTGTGTACTTTCACAACATTTCACCTATTGCAGTTACGTACATGCAATAAAACAACGCTATCTCGTTAGTTGACGTCCTTTTTGGTGGTCTCACGACGCTACATAGCTTAAACTAACATAACTCAAGCTAACCTTCGCACTTCTATCGTTAGAAAACGTTTTACTCGCAACTTTACAATGTTTTCTACAAGATTACGACGGTTTCATGCGCTTTCACATTAGATATCGTAGTTCCCGACTTGTAATGTTGAAAAACACTACATCTCACTAAGTGACATTGTTTAATGCGGTTTTACGACGGTTGATATCTCAACCTAACCTAACATTCGCACTTGTATCTAAATACGCTCAATTACACTGTTTCGTTCACAATTACGATATTTGCTTGACCTCACAGTTTCTCACCAACTTATTACAGTTCAGAACGCTGTATCTCGCTAAATGACATCGTTCTTTAAGGTTTCACGATACTTGCATGCGCTTTAACGAGAATATCACAATAAAGCAGTTTCGCACTTGTAACGGCACAAGACGCAGTAGCTGGCTAGTTCATGCCATTTTGTGCGCTTTCACAACATTTCACCTATCGCAGTTTAATACTCGCTATAAAACAACACTATCTCGTTAGATGACGTCGTTTTTGGTAGTTTCACGACGCTACCTAGCCTAAACTAACCTAACCTAACCTAACCTTCGCACTTCTATCGTTAGAAAACGTTTTACTCACCACTTTACAATGTTTTCTACAAGATTACGACGGTTTCATGCGCTTTCACATTAGATATCGTAGTTCCCGACTTGTAATGTTGAAAAACACTACATCTCACTAAGTGACATTGTTTAATGCGGTTTTACGACGGTTCATATCTTAACCTAACCTAACATTCGCACTTGTATCTAAAAACGCTCTATTACACTGTTTTGTTCACAATTACAATATTTGCATAACCTCACAGTTTTTCACCAACTTATTGCAGTACAGAACGTTGTATCTCGCTAAATGACATTGTTCTTTAAGGTTTCACGATGCTTGCATGCGCTTTAACGAGAATATCACAATATAGCAGTTTCACACGTGTAACGGTAGAACACGCAGTATTTGGCTTGTTCATGCCGTTTTGTGTGCTTTCGCAACAATTCACCTATCGCAGTTTATTACTCGCTATAAAACAACACTATCTCGTTAGATGACGTCGTTTTTGGTAGTTTCACGACGCTACCTAGCTTAAACTAACCTAACCTAACCTAACCTTCGCACTTCTATCGTTAGAAAACGTTTTACTCACCACTTTACAATGTTTTCTACAAGATTACGACGGTTTCATGCGCTTTCACATTAGATATCGCAGTTCCCAACTTGTAAAGGTGAAAAACACTGCATCTCACTAAGTGACATTGTTTAATGTGGTTTTAGCGCGGTTCATATCTTAACCTAACCTAACCTAACCTAACCCAACCTAACCTAACATAACCTAACCTAACCTAACCTAACCAAACCTAACCTAACGTAACCTAACCTAACCTAACCTAACCTAACGACGTTTGCAAGCGCTTTCGCATTAGATATCGCAGTTCCCGACTTGTAATGGTGAAAAACACAGCATCTCACTAAGTGACATTGTTTAATGCGGTTTTTGCGCGGTTCATATCTTAACCTAACCTAACCTTACCTAACCCAACCTAACCTAACCTAACCTAACCAAACCTTACCTAACATCCCTAACCTAACCTAACCTAACCTAACCAAACCTAACCTAACCTAACCTAACGTAACCTAACCTAACCTAACCTAACGACGTTTGCAAGCGCTTTCACATTAGATATCGCAGTTCCTGACTTGTAATGGTGAAAAACACTGCATCTCACTAAGTGACATTGTTTAATGCGGTTTTACGACGGTTCATATCTTAACCTAACCTAACATTCGCACTTGTATTAAAAAACGCTCTATTACACTGTTTCGTTCACAATTAGGATATTTGCATAACCTCACAGTTTTTCACCAACTTATTGCAGTACAGAACGCTGTATCTCGCTAAATGACATCGTTCTTTAAGGTTTCACGATGCTTGCATGCGCTTTAACGAGAATATCACAACATAGCAGTTTCGCACTTGTAACGGTACAACACGCAGTATTTGGCTTGTTCATGCCGTTTTGTGTGCTTTCACAACATTTCACCTATCGCAGTTTCGTACTCGCAATAAAACAACACTATCTCGTTAGATGACGTTGTCTTTGGTAGTTTCACGACGCTACCTAGCTTAAACTAACATAACTCAACCTAACATAACCTTCGCACTTCTATCGTTAGAAAACGTTTTACTCGCTACTTTACATTGCTTTCTACAACAATACGACGGTTTCAAGCGCTTTCACATTAGATATCGCAGTTCCCAACTTGTAAAGGTGAAAAACACTGCATCTCACTAAGTGACGTTGTGTATTGCGGTTTTAGCGCGGTTCATATCTTAACCTAACCTAACCTAACCCAACCTAACCTAACATAACCTAACCTAACCTAACCTAACCAAACCTAACCTAACGTAACCTAACCTAACCTAACCTAACCTAACCTAACGACGTTTGCAAGCGCTTTCACATTAGATATCGCAGTTCCCGACTTGTAATGGTGAAAAACACAGCATCTCACTAAGTGACATTGTTTAATGCGGTTTTAGCGCGGTTCATATCTTAACCTAACCTAACCTTACCTAACCCAACCTAACCTAACCTAACCTAACCAAACCTTACCTAACATCCCTAACCTAACCTAACCTAACCTAACCTAACCTAACCAAACCTAACCTAACCTAACCTTACGTAACCTAACCTAACCTAACCTAACCTAACGACGTTTGCAAGCGCTTTCACATTAGATATCGCAGTTCCCGACTTGTAATGGTGAAAACACTGCATCTCATCAAGTGACATTGTTTATTGCGGTTTTACGACGGTTCATATCTTAACCTAACCTAACATTCGCACTTGTATTAAAAAACGCTCTATTACACTGTTTCGTTCACAATTACGATATTTGCTTGACCTCACAGTTTCTCACCAACTTATTACAGTACAGAACGCTGTATCTCGCTAAATGACATCGTTCTTTAAGGTTTCACGATACTTGCATGCGCTTTACCGAGAATGTCAAAACATAGCAGTTTCGCACTTGTAACGGTACAACACGCAGTATTTGGCTTGTTCATGCCGTTTTGTGTGCTTTCACAACATTTCACCTATCGCAGTTTAATACTCGCTATAAAACAACACTATCTCGTTAGATGACGTCGTTTTTGGTACTTTCACGACGCTACCTAGCTTAAACTAACCTAACCTAACCTTCGCACTTCTATCGTTAGAAAACGTTTTACTCACCACTTTACAATGTTTTCTACAAGATTACGACGGTTTCATGCGCTTTCACATTAGATATCGTAGTTCCCGACTTGTAATGTTGAAAAACACTACATCTCACTAAGTGACATTGTTTAATGCGGTTTTACGACGGTTCATATCTTAACCTAACCTAACATTCGCACTTGTATCTAAAAACGCTCTATTACACTGTTTTGTTCACAATTACAATATTTGCATAACCTCACAGTTTTTCACCAACTCATTGCAGTACAGAACGTTGTATCTCGCTAAATGACATTGTTCTTTAAGGTTTCACGATGCTTGCATGCGCTCTAACGAGAATATCACAATATAGCAGTTTCGCACTTGTAACGGTAGAACACGCAGTATTTGGCTTGTTCATGCCGTTTTGTGTGCTTTCACAACATTTCACCTATCGCAGTTTAATACTCGCTATAAAACAACACTATCTCGTTAGATGACGTCGTTTTTGGTAGTTTCACGACGCTACCTAGCTTAAACTAACCTAACCTAACCTAACCTTCGCACTTCTATCGTTAGAAAACGTTTTACTCACCACTTTACAATGTTTTCTACAAGATTACGACGGTTTCATGCGCTTTCACATTAGATATCGCAGTTCCCAACTTGTAAAGGTGAAAAACACTGCATCTCACTAAGTGACATTGTTTATTGCGGTTTTAGCGCGGTTCATATCTTAACCTAACCTAACCTAACCTAACCTAACCCAACCTAACCTAACATAACCTAACCTAACCTAACCTAACCAAACCTAACCTAACGTAACCTAACCTAACCTAACCTAACCTAACCTAACCTAACCAAACCTAACCTAACCTAACCTAACGTAACCTAACCTAACCTAACCTAACGACGTTTGCAAGCGCTTTCACATTAGATATCGCAGTTCCCGACTTGTAATGGTGAAAACACTGCATCTCATCAAGTGACATTGTTTATTGCGGTTTTACGACGGTTCATATCTTAACCTAACCTAACATTCGCACTTGTATTAAAAAACGCTCTATTACACTGTTTCGTTCACAATTACGATATTTGCTTGACCTCACAGTTTCTCACCAACTTATTACAGTACAGAACGCTGTATCTCGCTAAATGACATCGTTCTTTAAGGTTTCACGATACTTGCATGCGCTTTACCGAGAATGTCAAAACATAGCAGTTTCGCACTTGTAACGGTACAACACGCAGTATTTGGCTTGTTCATGCCGTTTTGTGTGCTTTCACAACATTTCACCTATCGCAGTTTAATACTCGCTATAAAACAACACTATCTCGTTAGATGACGTCGTTTTTGGTACTTTCACGACGCTACCTAGCTTAAACTAACCTAACCTAACCTTCGCACTTCTATCGTTAGAAAACGTTTTACTCACCACTTTACAATGTTTTCTACAAGATTACGACGGTTTCATGCGCTTTCACATTAGATATCGTAGTTCCCGACTTGTAATGTTGAAAAACACTACATCTCACTAAGTGACATTGTTTAATGCGGTTTTACGACGGTTCATATCTTAACCTAACCTAACATTCGCACTTGTATCTAAAAACGCTCTATTACACTGTTTTGTTCACAATTACAATATTTGCATAACCTCACAGTTTTTCACCAACTCATTGCAGTACAGAACGTTGTATCTCGCTAAATGACATTGTTCTTTAAGGTTTCACGATGCTTGCATGCGCTCTAACGAGAATATCACAATATAGCAGTTTCGCACTTGTAACGGTAGAACACGCAGTATTTGGCTTGTTCATGCCGTTTTGTGTGCTTTCACAACATTTCACCTATCGCAGTTTAATACTCGCTATAAAACAACACTATCTCGTTAGATGACGTCGTTTTTGGTAGTTTCACGACGCTACCTAGCTTAAACTAACCTAACCTAACCTAACCTTCGCACTTCTATCGTTAGAAAACGTTTTACTCACCACTTTACAATGTTTTCTACAAGATTACGACGGTTTCATGCGCTTTCACATTAGATATCGCAGTTCCCAACTTGTAAAGGTGAAAAACACTGCATCTCACTAAGTGACATTGTTTATTGCGGTTTTAGCGCGGTTCATATCTTAACCTAACCTAACCTAACCTAACCTAACCCAACCTAACCTAACATAACCTAACCTAACCTAACCTAACCAAACCCAACCTAACGTAACCTAACCTAACCTAACCTAACCTAACCTAACCAAACCTAACCTAACCTAACCTAACGTAACCTAACCTAACCTAACCTAACGACGTTTGCAAGCGCTTTCACATTAGATATCGCAGTTCCCGACTTGTAATGGTGAAAAACACTGCATCTCATCAAGTGACATTGTTTAATGCGGTTTTACGACGGTTCATATCTTAACCTAACCTAACATTCGCACTTGTATTAAAAAACGCTCTATTACACTGTTTCGTTCACAATTAGGATATTTGCATAACCTCGCAGTTTTTCACCAACTTATTGCAGTACAGAACGCTGTATCTCGCTAAATGACATCGTTCTTTAAGGTTTCACGATGCTTGCATGCGCTTTAACGAGAATATCACAACATAGCAGTTTCGCACTTGTAACGGTACAACACGCAGCATTTGGCTTGTTCATGCCGTTTTGTGTGCTTTCACAACATTTCACCTATCGCAGTTTCGTACTCGCAATAAAACAACACTATCTCGTTAGATGACGTTGTTTTTGGTAGTTTCACGACGCTACCTAGCTTAAACTAACATAACTCAACCTAACATAACCTTCGCATTTCTATCGTTAGAAAGCGTTTTACTCGCTACTTCACATTGCTTTCTACAACAATACGACGGTTTCAAGCGCTTTCACATTAGATATCGCAGTTCCCAACTTGTAAAGGTGAAAAACACTGCATCACACTAAGTGACATTGTGTAATGCGGTTTTAGCGCGGTTCATATCTTAACCTAACCTAACCTAACCTAACCCAACCTAACCTAACATAACCTAACCTAACCTAACCTAACCAAACCTAACCTAACGTAACCTAACCTAACCTAACCTAACCTAACCTAACCTAACGTAACCTAACGACGTTTGCAAGCGCTTTCACATTAGATATCGCAGTTCCCGACTTGTAAAGGTGAAAAACACAGCATCTCACTAAGTGACATTGTTTAATGCGGTTTTAGCGCGGTTCATATCTTAACCTAACCTAACCTTACCTAACCCAACCTAACCTAACCTAACCTAACCTAACCTAACCAAACCTAACCTAACGTAACCTAACCTAACCTAACCTAACCTAACCTAACGACGTTTGCAAGCGCTTTCACATTAGATATCGCAGTTCCCGACTTGTAATGGTGAAAAACACAGCATCTCACTAAGTGACATTGTTTAATGCGGTTTTAGCGCGGTTCATATCTTAACCTAACCTAACCTTACCTAACCCAACCTAACCTAACCTAACCTAACCAAACCTTACCTAACATCCCTAACCTAACCTAACCTAACCTAACCAAACCTAACCTAACCTAACCTTACGTAACCTAACCTAACCTAACCTAACGACGTTTGCAAGCGCTTTCACATTAGATATCGCAGTTCCCGACTTGTAATGGTGAAAAACACTGCATCTCACTAAGTGACATTGTTTAATGCGGTTTTACGACGGTTCATATCTTAACCTAACCTAACATTCGTACTTGTATGGAAAAACGCTCTATTACACTGTTTCGTTCACAATTACGATATTTGCATAACCTCACAGTTTTTCACCAACTTATTGCAGTACAGAACGCTGTATCTCGCTAAATGACATCGTTCTTTAAGGTTCCACGATGCTTGCATGCGCTTTAACAAGAATATCACATTATAGCAGTTTCGCACTTGTAACGGTACAACACGCAGTATCTGGCTTGTTCAAGCCGTTTTGTGTACTTTCACAACATTTCACCTATTGCAGTTACGTACATGCAATAAAACAACGCTATCTCGTTAGTTGACGTCCTTTTTGGTGGTCTCACGACGCTACATAGCTTAAACTAACATAACTCAAGCTAACCTTCGCACTTCTATCGTTAGAAAACGTTTTACTCGCAACTTTACAATGTTTTCTACAAGATTACGACGGTTTCATGCGCTTTCACATTAGATATCGTAGTTCCCGACTTGTAATGTTGAAAAACACTACATCTCACTAAGTGACATTGTTTAATGCGGTTTTACGACGGTTGATATCTCAACCTAACCTAACATTCGCACTTGTATCTAAATACGCTCAATTACACTGTTTCGTTCACAATTACGATATTTGCTTGACCTCACAGTTTCTCACCAACTTATTACAGTTCAGAACGCTGTATCTCGCTAAATGACATCGTTCTTTAAGGTTTCACGATACTTGCATGCGCTTTAACGAGAATATCACAATAAAGCAGTTTCGCACTTGTAACGGCACAAGACGCAGTAGCTGGCTAGTTCATGCCATTTTGTGCGCTTTCACAACATTTCACCTATCGCAGTTTAATACTCGCTATAAAACAACACTATCTCGTTAGATGACGTCGTTTTTGGTAGTTTCACGACGCTACCTAGCCTAAACTAACCTAACCTAACCTAACCTTCGCACTTCTATCGTTAGAAAACGTTTTACTCACCACTTTACAATGTTTTCTACAAGATTACGACGGTTTCATGCGCTTTCACATTAGATATCGTAGTTCCCGACTTGTAATGTTGAAAAACACTACATCTCACTAAGTGACATTGTTTAATGCGGTTTTACGACGGTTCATATCTTAACCTAACCTAACATTCGCACTTGTATCTAAAAACGCTCTATTACACTGTTTTGTTCACAATTACAATATTTGCATAACCTCACAGTTTTTCACCAACTTATTGCAGTACAGAACGTTGTATCTCGCTAAATGACATTGTTCTTTAAGGTTTCACGATGCTTGCATGCGCTTTAACGAGAATATCACAATATAGCAGTTTCACACGTGTAACGGTAGAACACGCAGTATTTGGCTTGTTCATGCCGTTTTGTGTGCTTTCGCAACAATTCACCTATCGCAGTTTATTACTCGCTATAAAACAACACTATCTCGTTAGATGACGTCGTGTTTGGTAGTTTCACGACGCTACCTAGCTTAAACTAACCTAACCTAACCTAACCTTCGCACTTCTATCGTTAGAAAACGTTTTACTCACCACTTTACAATGTTTTCTACAAGATTACGACGGTTTCATGCGCTTTCACATTAGATATCGCAGTTCCCAACTTGTAAAGGTGAAAAACACTGCATCTCACTAAGTGACATTGTTTAATGTGGTTTTAGCGCGGTTCATATCTTAACCTAACCTAACCTAACCTAACCCAACCTAACCTAACATAACCTAACCTAACCTAACCTAACCTAACCAAACCTAACCTAACGTAACCTAACCTAACCTAACCTAACCTAACCTAACCTAACGACGTTTGCAAGCGCTTTCGCATTAGATATCGCAGTTCCCGACTTGTAATGGTGAAAAACACAGCATCTCACTAAGTGACATTGTTTAATGCGGTTTTTGCGCGGTTCATATCTTAACCTAACCTAACCTTACCTAACCTAACCTAACCTAACCAAACCTTACCTAACATCCCTAACCTAACCTAACCTAACCTAACCAAACCTAACCTAACCTAACCTAACGTAACCTAACCTAACCTAACCTAACGACGTTTGCAAGCGCTTTCACATTAGATATCGCAGTTCCTGACTTGTAATGGTGAAAAACACTGCATCTCACTAAGTGACATTGTTTAATGCGGTTTTACGACGGTTCATATTTTAACCTAACCTAACATTCGCACTTGTATTAAAAAACGCTCTATTACACTGTTTCGTTCACAATTAGGATATTTGCATAACCTCACAGTTTTTCACCAACTTATTGCAGTACAGAACGCTGTATCTCGCTAAATGACATCGTTCTTTAAGGTTTCACGATGCTTGCATGCGCTTTAACGAGAATATCACAACATAGCAGTTTCGCACTTGTAACGGTACAACACGCAGTATTTGGCTTGTTCATGCCGTTTTGTGTGCTTTCACAACATTTCACCTATCGCAGTTTTGTACTCGCAATAAAACAACACTATCTCGTTAGATGACGTTGTCTTTGGTAGTTTCACGACGCTACCTAGCTTAAACTAACATAACTCAACCTAACATAACCTTCGCACTTCTATCGTTAGAAAACGTTTTACTCGCTACTTTACATTGCTTTCTACAACAATACGACGGTTTCAAGCGCTTTCACATTAGATATCGCAGTTCCCAACTTGTAAAGGTGAAAAACACTGCATCTCACTAAGTGACGTTGTGTATTGCGGTTTTAGCGCGGTTCATATCTTAACCTAACCTAACCTAACCCAACCTAACCTAACATAACCTAACCTAACCTAACCTAACCAAACCTAACCTAACGTAACCTAACCTAACCTAACCTAACCTAACCTAACGACGTTTGCAAGCGCTTTCACATTAGATATCGCAGTTCCCGACTTGTAATGGTGAAAAACACAGCATCTCACTAAGTGACATTGTTTAATGCGGTTTTAGCGCGGTTCATATAACCTAACCTAACCTTACCTAACCCAACCTAACCTAACCTAACCTAACCAAACCTTACCTAACATCCCTAACCTAACCTAACCTAACCTAACCTAACCAAACCTAACCTAACCTAACCTTACGTAACCTAACCTAACCTAACCTAACCTAACGACGTTTGCAAGCGCTTTCACATTAGATATCGCAGTTCCCGACTTGTAATGGTGAAAACACTGCATCTCATCAAGTGACATTGTTTATTGCGGTTTTACGACGGTTCATATCTTAACCTAACCTAACATTCGCACTTGTATTAAAAAACGCTCTATTACACTGTTTCGTTCACAATTACGATATTTGCTTGACCTCACAGTTTCTCACCAACTTATTACAGTACAGAACGCTGTATCTCGCTAAATGACATCGTTCTTTAAGGTTTCACGATACTTGCATGCGCTTTACCGAGAATGTCAAAACATAGCAGTTTCGCACTTGTAACGGTACAACACGCAGTATTTGGCTTGTTCATGCCGTTTTGTGTGCTTTCACAACATTTCACCTATCGCAGTTTAATACTCGCTATAAAACAACACTATCTCGTTAGATGACGTCGTTTTTGGTACTTTCACGACGCTACCTAGCTTAAACTAACCTAACCTAACCTTCGCACTTCTATCGTTAGAAAACGTTTTACTCACCACTTTACAATGTTTTCTACAAGATTACGACGGTTTCATGCGCTTTCACATTAGATATCGTAGTTCCCGACTTGTAATGTTGAAAAACACTACATCTCACTAAGTGACATTGTTTAATGCGGTTTTACGACGGTTCATATCTTAACCTAACCTAACATTCGCACTTGTATCTAAAAACGCTCTATTACACTGTTTTGTTCACAATTACAATATTTGCATAACCTCACAGTTTTTCACCAACTCATTGCAGTACAGAACGTTGTATCTCGCTAAATGACATTGTTCTTTAAGGTTTCACGATGCTTGCATGCGCTCTAACGAGAATATCACAATATAGCAGTTTCGCACTTGTAACGGTAGAACACGCAGTATTTGGCTTGTTCATGCCGTTTTGTGTGCTTTCACAACATTTCACCTATCGCAGTTTAATACTCGCTATAAAACAACACTATCTCGTTAGATGACGTCGTTTTTGGTAGTTTCACGACGCTACCTAGCTTAAACTAACCTAACCTAACCTAACCTTCGCACTTCTATCGTTAGAAAACGTTTTACTCACCACTTTACAATGTTTTCTACAAGATTACGACGGTTTCATGCGCTTTCACATTAGATATCGCAGTTCCCAACTTGTAAAGGTGAAAAACACTGCATCTCACTAAGTGACATTGTTTATTGCGGTTTTAGCGCGGTTCATATCTTAACCTAACCTAACCTAACCTAACCTAACCCAACCTAACCTAACATAACCTAACCTAACCTAACCTAACCAAACCTAACCTAACGTAACCTAACCTAACCTAACCTAACCTAACCTAACCTAACCAAACCTAACCTAACCTAACCTAACGTAACCTAACCTAACCTAACCTAACGACGTTTGCAAGCGCTTTCACATTAGATATCGCAGTTCCCGACTTGTAATGGTGAAAACACTGCATCTCATCAAGTGACATTGTTTATTGCGGTTTTACGACGGTTCATATCTTAACCTAACCTAACATTCGCACTTGTATTAAAAAACGCTCTATTACACTGTTTCGTTCACAATTACGATATTTGCTTGACCTCACAGTTTCTCACCAACTTATTACAGTACAGAACGCTGTATCTCGCTAAATGACATCGTTCTTTAAGGTTTCACGATACTTGCATGCGCTTTACCGAGAATGTCAAAACATAGCAGTTTCGCACTTGTAACGGTACAACACGCAGTATTTGGCTTGTTCATGCCGTTTTGTGTGCTTTCACAACATTTCACCTATCGCAGTTTAATACTCGCTATAAAACAACACTATCTCGTTAGATGACGTCGTTTTTGGTACTTTCACGACGCTACCTAGCTTAAACTAACCTAACCTAACCTTCGCACTTCTATCGTTAGAAAACGTTTTACTCACCACTTTACAATGTTTTCTACAAGATTACGACGGTTTCATGCGCTTTCACATTAGATATCGTAGTTCCCGACTTGTAATGTTGAAAAACACTACATCTCACTAAGTGACATTGTTTAATGCGGTTTTACGACGGTTCATATCTTAACCTAACCTAACATTCGCACTTGTATCTAAAAACGCTCTATTACACTGTTTTGTTCACAATTACAATATTTGCATAACCTCACAGTTTTTCACCAACTCATTGCAGTACAGAACGTTGTATCTCGCTAAATGACATTGTTCTTTAAGGTTTCACGATGCTTGCATGCGCTCTAACGAGAATATCACAATATAGCAGTTTCGCACTTGTAACGGTAGAACACGCAGTATTTGGCTTGTTCATGCCGTTTTGTGTGCTTTCACAACATTTCACCTATCGCAGTTTAATACTCGCTATAAAACAACACTATCTCGTTAGATGACGTCGTTTTTGGTAGTTTCACGACGCTACCTAGCTTAAACTAACCTAACCTAACCTAACCTTCGCACTTCTATCGTTAGAAAACGTTTTACTCACCACTTTACAATGTTTTCTACAAGATTACGACGGTTTCATGCGCTTTCACATTAGATATCGCAGTTCCCAACTTGTAAAGGTGAAAAACACTGCATCTCACTAAGTGACATTGTTTATTGCGGTTTTAGCGCGGTTCATATCTTAACCTAACCTAACCTAACCTAACCTAACCCAACCTAACCTAACATAACCTAACCTAACCAAACCCAACCTAACGTAACCTAACCTAACCTAACCTAACCTAACCTAACCAAACCTAACCTAACCTAACCTAACGTAACCTAACCTAACCTAACCTAACGACGTTTGCAAGCGCTTTCACATTAGATATCGCAGTTCCCGACTTGTAATGGTGAAAAACACTGCATCTCATCAAGTGACATTGTTTAATGCGGTTTTACGACGGTTCATATCTTAACCTAACCTAACATTCGCACTTGTATTAAAAAACGCTCTATTACACTGTTTCGTTCACAATTAGGATATTTGCATAACCTCGCAGTTTTTCACCAACTTATTGCAGTACAGAACGCTGTATCTCGCTAAATGACATCGTTCTTTAAGGTTTCACGATGCTTGCATGCGCTTTAACGAGAATATCACAACATAGCAGTTTCGCACTTGTAACGGTACAACACGCAGCATTTGGCTTGTTCATGCCGTTTTGTGTGCTTTCACAACATTTCACCTATCGCAGTTTCGTACTCGCAATAAAACAACACTATCTCGTTAGATGACGTTGTTTTTGGTAGTTTCACGACGCTACCTAGCTTAAACTAACATAACTCAACCTAACATAACCTTCGCATTTCTATCGTTAGAAAGCGTTTTACTCGCTACTTTACATTGCTTTCTACAACAATACGACGGTTTCAAGCGCTTTCACATTAGATATCGCAGTTCCCAACTTGTAAAGGTGAAAAACACTGCATCACACTAAGTGACATTGTGTAATGCGGTTTTAGCGCGGTTCATATCTTAACCTAACCTAACCTAACCTAACCCAACCTAACCTAACATAACCTAACCTAACCTAACCTAACCAAACCTAACCTAACGTAACCTAACCTAACCTAACCTAACCTAACCTAACCTAACCTAACCTAACGTAACCTAACGACGTTTGCAAGCGCTTTCACATTAGATATCGCAGTTCCCGACTTGTAATGGTGAAAAACACAGCATCTCACTAAGTGACATTGTTTAATGCGGTTTTAGCGCGGTTCATATCTTAACCTAACCTAACCTTACCTAACCCAACCTAACCTAACCTAACCTAACCAAACCTTACCTAACATCCCTAACCTAACCTAACCTAACCTAACCTAACCTAACCAAACCTAACCTAACCTAACCAAACCTAACCTAACCTAACCTAACGTAACCTAACCTAACCTAACCTAACGACGTTTGCAAGCGCTTTCACATTAGATATCGCAGTTCCCGACTTGTAATGGTGAAAACACTGCATCTCATCAAGTGACATTGTTTATTGCGGTTTTACGACGGTTCATATCTTAACCTAACCTAACATTCGCACTTGTATTAAAAAACGCTCTATTACACTGTTTCGTTCACAATTACGATATTTGCTTGACCTCACAGTTTCTCACCAACTTATTACAGTACAGAACGCTGTATCTCGCTAAATGACATCGTTCTTTAAGGTTTCACGATACTTGCATGCGCTTTACCGAGAATGTCAAAACATAGCAGTTTCGCACTTGTAACGGTACAACACGCAGTATTTGGCTTGTTCATGCCGTTTTGTGTGCTTTCACAACATTTCACCTATCGCAGTTTAATACTCGCTATAAAACAACACTATCTCGTTAGATGACGTCGTTTTTGGTACTTTCACGACGCTACCTAGCTTAAACTAACCTAACCTAACCTTCGCACTTCTATCGTTAGAAAACGTTTTACTCACCACTTTACAATGTTTTCTACAAGATTACGACGGTTTCATGCGCTTTCACATTAGATATCGTAGTTCCCGACTTGTAATGTTGAAAAACACTACATCTCACTAAGTGACATTGTTTAATGCGGTTTTACGACGGTTCATATCTTAACCTAACCTTACATTCGCACTTGTATCTAAAAACGCTCTATTACACTGTTTTGTTCACAATTACAATATTTGCATAACCTCACAGTTTTTCACCAACTCATTGCAGTACAGAACGTTGTATCTCGCTAAATGACATTGTTCTTTAAGGTTTCACGATGCTTGCATGCGCTCTAACGAGAATATCACAATATAGCAGTTTCGCACTTGTAACGGTAGAACACGCAGTATTTGGCTTGTTCATGCCGTTTTGTGTGCTTTCACAACATTTCACCTATCGCAGTTTAATACTCGCTATAAAACAACACTATCTCGTTAGATGACGTCGTTTTTGGTAGTTTCACGACGCTACCTAGCTTAAACTAACCTAACCTAACCTAACCTTCGCACTTCTATCGTTAGAAAACGTTTTACTCACCACTTTACAATGTTTTCTACAAGATTACGACGGTTTCATGCGCTTTCACATTAGATATCGCAGTTCCCAACTTGTAAAGGTGAAAAACACTGCATCTCACTAAGTGACATTGTTTATTGCGGTTTTAGCGCGGTTCATATCTTAACCTAACCTAACCTAACCTAACCTAACCCAACCTAACCTAACATAACCTAACCTAACCTAACCTAACCAAACCCAACCTAACGTAACCTAACCTAACCTAACCTAACCTAACCTAACCAAACCTAACCTAACCTAACCTAACGTAACCTAACCTAACCTAACCTAACGACGTTTGCAAGCGCTTTCACATTAGATATCGCAGTTCCCGACTTGTAATGGTGAAAAACACTGCATCTCATCAAGTGACATTGTTTAATGCGGTTTTACGACGGTTCATATCTTAACCTAACCTAACATTCGCACTTGTATTAAAAAACGCTCTATTACACTGTTTCGTTCACAATTAGGATATTTGCATAACCTCGCAGTTTTTCACCAACTTATTGCAGTACAGAACGCTGTATCTCGCTAAATGACATCGTTCTTTAAGGTTTCACGATGCTTGCATGCGCTTTAACGAGAATATCACAACATAGCAGTTTCGCACTTGTAACGGTACAACACGCAGCATTTGGCTTGTTCATGCCGTTTTGTGTGCTTTCACAACATTTCACCTATCGCAGTTTCGTACTCGCAATAAAACAACACTATCTCGTTAGATGACGTTGTTTTTGGTAGTTTCACGACGCTACCTAGCTTAAACTAACATAACTCAACCTAACATAACCTTCGCATTTCTATCGTTAGAAAGCGTTTTACTCGCTACTTTACATTGCTTTCTACAACAATACGACGGTTTCAAGCGCTTTCACATTAGATATCGCAGTTCCCAACTTGTAAAGGTGAAAAACACTGCATCACACTAAGTGACATTGTGTAATGCGGTTTTAGCGCGGTTCATATCTTAACCTAACCTAACCTAACCTAACCCAACCTAACCTAACATAACCTAACCTAACCTAACCTAACCAAACCTAACCTAACGTAACCTAACCTAACCTAACCTAACCTAACCTAACCTAACCTAACCTAACGTAACCTAACGACGTTTGCAAGCGCTTTCACATTAGATATCGCAGTTCCCGACTTGTAATGGTGAAAAACACAGCATCTCACTAAGTGACATTGTTTAATGCGGTTTTAGCGCGGTTCATATCTTGACCTAACCTAACCTTACCTAACCCAACCTAACCTAACCTAACCTAACCAAACCTTACCTAACATCCCTAACCTAACCTAACCTAACCTAACCTAACCTAACCAAACCTAACCTAACCTAACCTAACGTAACCTAACCTAACCTAACCTAACCTAACGACGTTTGCAAGCGCTTTCACATTAGATATCGCAGTTCCCGACTTGTAATGGTGAAAAACACTGCATCTCATCAAGTGACATTGTTTAATGCGGTTATACGACGGTTCATATCTTAACCTAACCTAACATTCGCACTTGTATTAAAAAACGCTCTATTACACTGTTTCGTTCACAATTACGATATTTGCTTGACCTCACAGTTTCTCACCAACTTATTACAGTACAGAACGCTGTATCTCGCTAAATGACATCGTTCTTTAAGGTTTCACGATACTTGCATGCGCTTTACCGAGAATGTCAAAACATAGCAGTTTCGCACTTGTAACGGTACAACACGCAGTATTTGGCTTGTTCATGCCGTTTTGTGTGCTTTCACAACATTTCACCTATCGCAGTTTAATACTCGCTATAAAACAACACTATCTCGTTAGATGACGTCGTTTTTGGTACTTTCACGACGCTACCTAGCTTAAACTAACCTAACCTAACCTTCGCACTTCTATCGTTAGAAAACGTTTTACTCTCCACTTTACAATGTTTTCTACAAGATTACAACGGTTCCATGCGCTTTCACATTAGATATCGTAGTTCCCGACTTGTAATGTTGAAAAACACTACATCTCACTAAGTGACATTGTTTAATGCGGTTTTACGACGGTTCATATCTTAACCTAACCTAACATTCGCACTTGTATCTAAAAACGCTCTATTACACTGTTTTGTTCACAATTACAATATTTGCATAACCTCACAGTTTTTCACCAACTCATTGCAGTACAGAACGTTGTATCACGCTAAATGACATTGTTCTTTAAGGTTTCACGATGCTTGCATGCGCTCTAACGAGAATATCACAATATAGCAGTTTCGCACTTGTAACGGTAGAACACGCAGTATTTGGCTTGTTCATGCCGTTTTGTGTGCTTTCACAACATTTCACCTATCGCAGTTTAATACTCGCTATAAAACAACACTATCTCGTTAGATGACGTCGTTTTTGGTAGTTTCACGACGCTACCTAGCTTAAACTAACCTAACCTAACCTAACCTTCGCACTTCTATCGTTAGAAAACGTTTTACTCACCACTTTACAATGTTTTCTACAAGATTACGACGGTTTCATGCGCTTTCACATTAGATATCGCAGTTCCCAACTTGTAAAGGTGAAAAACACTGCATCTCACTAAGTGACATTGTTTATTGCGGTTTTAGCGCGGTTCATATCTTAACCTAACCTAACCTAACCTAACCTAACCTAACCCAACCTAACCTAACATAACCTAACCTAACCTAACCTAACCAAACCTAACCTAACGTAACCTAACCTAACCTAACCTAACCTAACCTAACCTAACCAAACCTAACCTAACCTAACCTAACGTAACCTAACCTAACCTAACCTAACGACGTTTGCAAGCGCTTTCACATTAGATATCGCAGTTCCCGACTTGTAATGGTGAAAAACACTGCATCTCATCAAGTGACATTGTTTATTGCGGTTTTACGACGGTTCATATCTTAACCTAACCTAACATTCGCACTTGTATTAAAAAACGCTCTATTACACTGTTTCGTTCACAATTAGGATATTTGCATAACCTCACAGTTTTTCACCAACTTATTGCAGTACAGAACGCTGTATCTCGCTAAATGACATCGTTCTTTAAGGTTTCACGATGCTTGCATGCGCTTTAACGAGAATATCACAACATAGCAGTTTCGCACTTGTAACGGTACAACACGCAGTATTTGGCTTGTTCATGCCGTTTTGTGTGCTTTCACAACATTTCACCTATCGCAGTTTCGTACTCGCAATAAAACAACACTATCTCGTTAGATGACGTTGTTTTTGGTAGTTTCACGACGCTACCTAGCTTAAACTAACATAACTCAACCTAACATAACCTTCGCACTTCTATCGTTAGAAAACGTTTTACTCGCTACTTTACATTGCTTTCTACAACAATACGACGGTTTCAAGCGCTTTCACATTAGATATCACAGTTCCCAACTTGTAAAGGCGAAAAACACTGCATCTCACTAAGTGACATTGTTTAATGCGGTTTTACGACGGTTCATACCTTAACCTAACGTAACCTAACCTAACCTAACCTAACCTTACCTAACCTAACCTAACCTAACCTAACCCAACCCAACCCAACCTAACCTAACCTAACCTAACCTAAACTAACCTAACCCAACCTAACCTAACCTAACCTAACCTAACCCAACCCAACCCAACCCAACCTAACCTAACCTAAGCTAACCTAACCAAACCTAACCTAACTTAACCTAACCTAACGTAACCTAACCTAACCTAACCTATTCTAACGTAACCTAACCTTTCCTGACCTAACCTAACCTAACGTAACCTAACCTAACCTAACCTAACATAACCTAACGTAACCTAACCTAACCTAACCTAACCTAGCCTAACCTAACCTAACCTAACCCAACCTAACCCAACCCAACCCAACCCAAACCAACAACACCCAACCAAACCTAACTAACCTAACCTAACCTTACCTAACCTAACCAAATTATCCTTACCTAACCTAACCTAACCTAACGTAACCTTACCTAACCTAACCTAACCTAACGTAACCTAACCTAACCTAACGTAACCTAACCTAACCTAACCCAACCTAACCTAACCTAACCTAACCCAACTCAACCCAACCTAACCTAATCTAACCTAACCTAACCTAACCTAACCTAACAAAACCTAACCTAACCTAACCTAACCTAACGACGGTTGCAAGCGCTTTCACATTAGATATCGCAGTTCCCGACTTTTAATGGTGAAAAACACTGCATCTCACTAATTGACATTGTTTAATGCGGTTTTACGACGGTTCATATCTTAACCTAACCTAACATTCGCACTTGTATCTAAAACCGCTCTATTACACTGTTTTGTTCACAATTACCATATTTGCATAACCTCACAGTTTTTTACCAACTTATTGCAGTACAGAACGTTGTATCTCGCTAAATGACATTGTTCTTTAAGGTTTCACGATGCTTGCATGCGCTTTAACGAGAATATCACAATATAGCAGTTTCACACGTGTAACGGTAGAACACGCAGTATTTGGCTTGTTCATGCCGTTTTGTGTGCTTTCGCAACAATTCACCTATCGCAGTTTATTACTCGCTATAAAACAACACTATCTCGTTAGATGACGTCGTTTTTGGTAGTTTCACGACGCTACCTAGCTTAAACTAACCTAACCTAACCTAACCTTCGCACTTCTATCGTTAGAAAACGTTTTACTCACCACTTTACAATGTTTTCTACAAGATTACGACGGTTTCATGCGCTTTCACATTAGATATCGCAGTTCCCAACTTGTAAAGGTGAAAAACACTGCATCTCACTAAGTGACATTGTTTAATGTGGTTTTAGCGCGGTTCATATCTTAACCTAACCTAACCTAACCTAACCCAACCTAACCTAACATAACCTAACCTAACCTAACCTAACCAAACCTAACCTAACGTAACCTAACCTAACCTAACCTAACCTAACCTAACGACGTTTGCAAGCGCTTTCGCATTAGATATCGCAGTTCCCGACTTGTAATGGTGAAAAACACAGCATCTCACTAAGTGACATTGTTTAATGCGGTTTTTGCGCGGTTCATATCTTAACCTAACCTAACCTTACCTAACCCAACCTAACCTAACCTAACCTAACCAAACCTTACCTAACATCCCTAACCTAACCTAACCTAACCTAACCAAACCTAACCTAACCTAACCTAACGTAACCTAACCTAACCTAACCTAACGACGTTTGCAAGCGCTTTCACATTAGATATCGCAGTTCCTGACTTGTAATGGTGAAAAACACTGCATCTCACTAAGTGACATTGTTTAATGCGGTTTTACGACGGTTCATATCTTAACCTAACCTAACATTCGCACTTGTATTAAAAAACGCTCTATTACACTGTTTCGTTCACAATTAGGATATTTGCATAACCTCACAGTTTTTCACCAACTTATTGCAGTACAGAACGCTGTATCTCGCTAAATGACATCGTTCTTTAAGGTTTCACGATGCTTGCATGCGCTTTAACGAGAATATCACAACATAGCAGTTTCGCACTTGTAACGGTACAACACGCAGTATTTGGCTTGTTCATGCCGTTTTGTGTGCTTTCACAACATTTCACCTATCGCAGTTTTGTACTCGCAATAAAACAACACTATCTCGTTAGATGACGTTGTCTTTGGTAGTTTCACGACGCTACCTAGCTTAAACTAACATAACTCAACCTAACATAACCTTCGCACTTCTATCGTTAGAAAACGTTTTACTCGCTACTTTACATTGCTTTCTACAACAATACGACGGTTTCAAGCGCTTTCACATTAGATATCGCAGTTCCCAACTTGTAAAGGTGAAAAACACTGCATCTCACTAAGTGACGTTGTGTATTGCGGTTTTAGCGCGGTTCATATCTTAACCTAACCTAACCTAACCCAACCTAACCTAACATTTCTTCAGATGAAAAAATTTCCGGCCAATAAAATAACGCACACAGGAAACGAAGAAGGAGACAGGAAAGAGGCCTGTCTCCTTCTTCGTTTCCTGTGTGCGTTATTTTATTGGCCGGAAATTTTTTCATCTGAAGCAATGCACCAACTAGCCCAACAACGAGTATTATTGAACTAACCTAACATAACCTAACCTAACCTAACCTAACCAAACCTAACCTAACGTAACCTAACCTAACCTAACCTAACCTAACCTAACGACGTTTGCAAGCGCTTTCACATTAGATATCGCAGTTCCCGACTTGTAATGGTGAAAAACACAGCATCTCACTAAGTGACATTGTTTAATGCGGTTTTAGCGCGGTTCATATCTTAACCTAACCTAACCTTACCTAACCCAACCTAACCTAACCTAACCTAACCAAACCTTACCAAACATCCCTAACCTAACCTAACCTAACCTAACCTAACCAAACCTAACCTAACCTAACCTTACGTAACCTAACCTAACCTAACCTAACCTAACGACGTTTGCAAGCGCTTTCACATTAGATATCGCAGTTCCCGACTTGTAATGGTGAAAACACTGCATCTCATCAAGTGACATTGTTTATTGCGGTTTTACGACGGTTCATATCTTAACCTAACCTAACATTCGCACTTGTATTAAAAAACGCTCTATTACACTGTTTCGTTCACAATTACGATATTTGCTTGACCTCACAGTTTCTCACCAACTTATTACAGTACAGAACGCTGTATCTCGCTAAATGACATCGTTCTTTAAGGTTTCACGATACTTGCATGCGCTTTACCGAGAATGTCAAAACATAGCAGTTTCGCACTTGTAACGGTACAACACGCAGTATTTGGCTTGTTCATGCCGTTTTGTGTGCTTTCACAACATTTCACCTATCGCAGTTTAATACTCGCTATAAAACAACACTATCTCGTTAGATGACGTCGTTTTTGGTACTTTCACGACGCTACCTAGCTTAAACTAACCTAACCTAACCTTCGCACTTCTATCGTTAGAAAACGTTTTACTCACCACTTTACAATGTTTTCTACAAGATTACGACGGTTTCATGCGCTTTCACATTAGATATCGTAGTTCCCGACTTGTAATGTTGAAAAACACTACATCTCACTAAGTGACATTGTTTAATGCGGTTTTACGACGGTTCATATCTTAACCTAACCTTACATTCGCACTTGTATCTAAAAACGCTCTATTACACTGTTTTGTTCACAATTACAATATTTGCATAACCTCACAGTTTTTCACCAACTCATTGCAGTACAGAACGTTGTATCTCGCTAAATGACATTGTTCTTTAAGGTTTCACGATGCTTGCATGCGCTCTAACGAGAATATCACAATATAGCAGTTTCGCACTTGTAACGGTAGAACACGCAGTATTTGGCTTGTTCATGCCGTTTTGTGTGCTTTCACAACATTTCACCTATCGCAGTTTAATACTCGCTATAAAACAACACTATCTCGTTAGATGACGTCGTTTTTGGTAGTTTCACGACGCTACCTAGCTTAAACTAACCTAACCTAACCTAACCTTCGCACTTCTATCGTTAGAAAACGTTTTACTCACCACTTTACAATGTTTTCTACAAGATTACGACGGTTTCATGCGCTTTCACATTAGATATCGCAGTTCCCAACTTGTAAAGGTGAAAAACACTGCATCTCACTAAGTGACATTGTTTATTGCGGTTTTAGCGCGGTTCATATCTTAACCTAACCTAACCTAACCTAACCTAACCCAACCTAACCTAACATAACCTAACCTAACCTAACCTAACCAAACCTAACCTAACGTAACCTAACCTAACCTAACCTAACCTAACCTAACCTAACCAAACCTAACCTAACCTAACCTAACGTAACCTAACCTAACCTAACCTAACGACGTTTGCAAGCGCTTTCACATTAGATATCGCAGTTCCCGACTTGTAATGGTGAAAACACTGCATCTCATCAAGTGACATTGTTTATTGCGGTTTTACGACGGTTCATATCTTAACCTAACCTAACATTCGCACTTGTATTAAAAAACGCTCTATTACACTGTTTCGTTCACAATTACGATATTTGCTTGACCTCACAGTTTCTCACCAACTTATTACAGTACAGAACGCTGTATCTCGCTAAATGACATCGTTCTTTAAGGTTTCACGATACTTGCATGCGCTTTACCGAGAATGTCAAAACATAGCAGTTTCGCACTTGTAACGGTACAACACGCAGTATTTGGCTTGTTCATGCCGTTTTGTGTGCTTTCACAACATTTCACCTATCGCAGTTTAATACTCGCTATAAAACAACACTATCTCGTTAGATGACGTCGTTTTTGGTACTTTCACGACGCTACCTAGCTTAAACTAACCTAACCTAACCTTCGCACTTCTATCGTTAGAAAACGTTTTACTCACCACTTTACAATGTTTTCTACAAGATTACGACGGTTTCATGCGCTTTCACATTAGATATCGTAGTTCCCGACTTGTAATGTTGAAAAACACTACATCTCACTAAGTGACATTGTTTAATGCGGTTTTACGACGGTTCATATCTTAACCTAACCTAACATTCGCACTTGTATCTAAAAACGCTCTATTACACTGTTTTGTTCACAATTACAATATTTGCATAACCTCACAGTTTTTCACCAACTCATTGCAGTACAGAACGTTGTATCTCGCTAAATGACATTGTTCTTTAAGGTTTCACGATGCTTGCATGCGCTCTAACGAGAATATCACAATATAGCAGTTTCGCACTTGTAACGGTAGAACACGCAGTATTTGGCTTGTTCATGCCGTTTTGTGTGCTTTCACAACATTTCACCTATCGCAGTTTAATACTCGCTATAAAACAACACTATCTCGTTAGATGACGTCGTTTTTAGTAGTTTCACGACGCTACCTAGCTTAAACTAACCTAACCTAACCTAACCTTCGCACTTCTATCGTTAGAAAACGTTTTACTCACCACTTTACAATGTTTTCTACAAGATTACGACGGTTTCATGCGCTTTCACATTAGATATCGCAGTTCCCAACTTGTAAAGGTGAAAAACACTGCATCTCACTAAGTGACATTGTTTATTGCGGTTTTAGCGCGGTTCATATCTTAACCTAACCTAACCTAACCTAACCTAACCCAACCTAACCTAACATAACCTAACCTAACCTAACCTAACCAAACCCAACCTAACGTAACCTAACCTAACCTAACCTAACCTAACCAAACCTAACCTAACCTAACCTAACGTAACCTAACCTAACCTAACCTAACGACGTTTGCAAGCGCTTTCACATTAGATATCGCAGTTCCCGACTTGTAATGGTGAAAAACACTGCATCTCATCAAGTGACATTGTTTAATGCGGTTTTACGACGGTTCATATCTTAACCTAACCTAACATTCGCACTTGTATTAAAAAACGCTCTATTACACTGTTTCGTTCACAATTAGGATATTTGCATAACCTCGCAGTTTTTCACCAACTTATTGCAGTACAGAACGCTGCATCTCGCTAAATGACATCGTTCTTTAAGGTTTCACGATGCTTGCATGCGCTTTAACGAGAATATCACAACATAGCAGTTTCGCACTTGTAACGGTACAACACGCAGCATTTGGCTTGTTCATGCCGTTTTGTGTGCTTTCACAACATTTCACCTATCGCAGTTTCGTACTCGCAATAAAACAACACTATCTCGTTAGATGACGTTGTTTTTGGTAGTTTCACGACGCTACCTAGCTTAAACTAACATAACTCAACCTAACATAACCTTCGCATTTCTATCGTTAGAAAGCGTTTTACTCGCTACTTTACATTGCTTTCTACAACAATACGACGGTTTCAAGCGCTTTCACATTAGATATCGCAGTTCCCAACTTGTAAAGGTGAAAAACACTGCATCACACTAAGTGACATTGTGTAATGCGGTTTTAGCGCGGTTCATATCTTAACCTAACCTAACCTAACCTAACCCAACCTAACCTAACATAACCTAACCTAACCTAACCTAACCAAACCTAACCTAACGTAACCTAACCTAACCTAACCTAACCTAACCTAACCTAACCTAACGTAACCTAACGACGTTTGCAAGCGCTTTCACATTAGATATCGCAGTTCCCGACTTGTAATGGTGAAAAACACAGCATCTCACTAAGTGACATTGTTTAATGCGGTTTTAGCGCGGTTCATATCTTAACCTAACCTAACCTTACCTAACCCAACCTAACCTAACCTAACCTAACCAAACCTTACCTAACATCCCTAACCTAACCTAACCTAACCTAACCTAACCTAACCAAACCTAACCTAACCTAACCAAACCTAACCTAACCTAACCTAACGTAACCTAACCTAACCTAACCTAACGACGTTTGCAAGCGCTTTCACATTAGATATCGCAGTTCCCGACTTGTAATGGTGAAAACACTGCATCTCATCAAGTGACATTGTTTATTGCGGTTTTACGACGGTTCATATCTTAACCTAACCTAACATTCGCACTTGTATTAAAAAACGCTCTATTACACTGTTTCGTTCACAATTACGATATTTGCTTGACCTCACAGTTTCTCACCAACTTATTACAGTACAGAACGCTGTATCTCGCTAAATGACATCGTTCTTTAAGGTTTCACGATACTTGCATGCGCTTTACCGAGAATGTCAAAACATAGCAGTTTCGCACTTGTAACGGTACAACACGCAGTATTTGGCTTGTTCATGCCGTTTTGTGTGCTTTCACAACATTTCACCTATCGCAGTTTAATACTCGCTATAAAACAACACTATCTCGTTAGATGACGTCGTTTTTGGTACTTTCACGACGCTACCTAGCTTAAACTAACCTAACCTAACCTTCGCACTTCTATCGTTAGAAAACGTTTTACTCACCACTTTACAATGTTTTCTACAAGATTACGACGGTTTCATGCGCTTTCACATTAGATATCGTAGTTCCCGACTTGTAATGTTGAAAAACACTACATCTCACTAAGTGACATTGTTTAATGCGGTTTTACGACGGTTCATATCTTAACCTAACCTAACATTCGCACTTGTATCTAAAAACGCTCTATTACACTGTTTTGTTCACAATTACAATATTTGCATAACCTCACAGTTTTTCACCAACTCATTGCAGTACAGAACGTTGTATCTCGCTAAATGACATTGTTCTTTAAGGTTTCACGATGCTTGCATGCGCTCTAACGAGAATATCACAATATAGCAGTTTCGCACTTGTAACGGTAGAACACGCAGTATTTGGCTTGTTCATGCCGTTTTGTGTGCTTTCACAACATTTCACCTATCGCAGTTTAATACTCGCTATAAAACAACACTATCTCGTTAGATGACGTCGTTTTTGGTAGTTTCACGACGCTACCTAGCTTAAACTAACCTAACCTAACCTAACCTTCGCACTTCTATCGTTAGAAAACGTTTTACTCACCACTTTACAATGTTTTCTACAAGATTACGACGGTTTCATGCGCTTTCACATTAGATATCGCAGTTCCCAACTTGTAAAGGTGAAAAACACTGCATCTCACTAAGTGACATTGTTTATTGCGGTTTTAGCGCGGTTCATATCTTAACCTAACCTAACCTAACCTAACCTAACCCAACCTAACCTAACATAACCTAACCTAACCTAACCTAACCAAACCCAACCTAACGTAACCTAACCTAACCTAACCTAACCTAACCTAACCAAACCTAACCTAACCTAACCTAACGTAACCTAACCTAACCTAACCTAACGACGTTTGCAAGCGCTTTCACATTAGATATCGCAGTTCCCGACTTGTAATGGTGAAAAACACTGCATCTCATCAAGTGACATTGTTTAATGCGGTTTTACGACGGTTCATATCTTAACCTAACCTAACATTCGCACTTGTATTAAAAAACGCTCTATTACACTGTTTCGTTCACAATTAGGATATTTGCATAACCTCGCAGTTTTTCACCAACTTATTGCAGTACAGAACGCTGTATCTCGCTAAATGACATCGTTCTTTAAGGTTTCACGATGCTTGCATGCGCTTTAACGAGAATATCACAACATAGCAGTTTCGCACTTGTAACGGTACAACACGCAGCATTTGGCTTGTTCATGCCGTTTTGTGTGCTTTCACAACATTTCACCTATCGCAGTTTCGTACTCGCAATAAAACAACACTATCTCGTTAGATGACGTTGTTTTTGGTAGTTTCACGACGCTACCTAGCTTAAACTAACATAACTCAACCTAACATAACCTTCGCATTTCTATCGTTAGAAAGCGTTTTACTCGCTACTTTACATTGCTTTCTACAACAATACGACGGTTTCAAGCGCTTTCACATTAGATATTGCAGTTCCCAACTTGTAAAGGTGAAAAACTGCATCACACTAAGTGACATTGTGTAATGCGGTTTTAGCGCGGTTCATATCTTAACCTAACCTAACCTAACCTAACCCAACCTAACCTAACATAACCTAACCTAACCTAACCTAACCAAACCTAACCTAACGTAACCTAACCTAACCTAACCTAACCTAACCTAACCTAACCTAACCTAACGTAACCTAACGACGTTTGCAAGCGCTTTCACATTAAATATCGCAGTTCCCGACTTGTAATGGTGAAAAACACAGCATCTCACTAAGTGACATTGTTTAATGCGGTTTTAGCGCGGTTCATATCTTAACCTAACCTAACCTTACCTAACCCAACCTAACCTAACCTAACCTAACCAAACCTTACCTAACATCCCTAACCTAACCTAACCTAACCTAACCTAACCTAACCAAACCTAACCTAACCTAACCTAACGTAACCTAACCTAACCTAACCTAACCTAACGACGTTTGCAAGCGCTTTCACATTAGATATCGCAGTTCCCGACTTGTAATGGTGAAAAACACTGCATCTCATCAAGTGACATTGTTTAATGCGGTTTTACGACGGTTCATATCTTAACCTAACCTAACATTCGCACTTGTATTAAAAAACGCTCTATTACACTGTTTCGTTCACAATTACGATATTTGCTTGACCTCACAGTTTCTCACCAACTTATTACAGTACAGAACGCTGTATCTCGCTAAATGACATCGTTCTTTAAGGTTTCACGATACTTGCATGCGCTTTACCGAGAATGTCAAAACATAGCAGTTTCGCACTTGTAACGGTACAACACGCAGTATTTGGCTTGTTCATGCCGTTTTGTGTGCTTTCACAACATTTCACCTATCGCAGTTTAATACTCGCTATAAAACAACACTATCTCGTTAGATGACGTCGTTTTTGGTACTTTCACGACGCTACCTAGCTTAAACTAACCTAACCTAACCTTCGCACTTCTATCGTTAGAAAACGTTTTACTCTCCACTTTACAATGTTTTCTACAAGATTACAACGGTTCCATGCGCTTTCACATTAGATATCGTAGTTCCCGACTTGTAATGTTGAAAAACACTACATCTCACTAAGTGACATTGTTTAATGCGGTTTTACGACGGTTCATATCTTAACCTAACCTAACATTCGCACTTGTATCTAAAAACGCTCTATTACACTGTTTTGTTCACAATTACAATATTTGCATAACCTCACAGTTTTTCACCAACTCATTGCAGTACAGAACGTTGTATCTCGCTAAATGACATTGTTCTTTAAGGTTTCACGATGCTTGCATGCGCTCTAACGAGAATATCACAATATAGCAGTTTCGCACTTGTAACGGTAGAACACGCAGTATTTGGCTTGTTCATGCCGTTTTGTGTGCTTTCACAACATTTCACCTATCGCAGTTTAATACTCGCTATAAAACAACACTATCTCGTTAGATGACGTCGTTTTTGGTAGTTTCACGACGCTACCTAGCTTAAACTAACCTAACCTAACCTAACCTTCGCACTTCTATCGTTAGAAAACGTTTTACTCACCACTTTACAATGTTTTCTACAAGATTACGACGGTTTCATGCGCTTTCACATTAGATATCGCAGTTCCCAACTTGTAAAGGTGAAAAACACTGCATCTCACTAAGTGACATTGTTTATTGCGGTTTTAGCGCGGTTCATATCTTAACCTAACCTAACCTAACCTAACCTAACCTAACCCAACCTAACCTAACATAACCTAACCTAACCTAACCTAACCAAACCTAACCTAACGTAACCTAACCTAACCTAACCTAACCTAACCTAACCAAACCTAACCTAACCTAACCTAACGTAACCTAACCTAACCTAACCTAACGACGTTTGCAAGCGCTTTCACATTAGATATCGCAGTTCCCGACTTGTAATGGTGAAAAACACTGCATCTCATCAAGTGACATTGTTTATTGCGGTTTTACGACGGTTCATATCTTAACCTAACCTAACATTCGCACTTGTATTAAAAAACGCTCTATTACACTGTTTCGTTCACAATTAGGATATTTGCATAACCTCACAGTTTTTCACCAACTTATTGCAGTACAGAACGCTGTATCTCGCTAAATGACATCGTTCTTTAAGGTTTCACGATGCTTGCATGCGCTTTAACGAGAATATCACAACATAGCAGTTTCGCACTTGTAACGGTACAACACGCAGTATTTGGCTTGTTCATGCCGTTTTGTGTGCTTTCACAACATTTCACCTATCGCAGTTTCGTACTCGCAATAAAACAACACTATCTCGTTAGATGACGATGTTTTTGGTAGTTTCACGACGCTACCTAGCTTAAACTAACATAACTCAACCTAACATAACCTTCGCACTTCTATCGTTAGAAAACGTTTTACTCGCTACTTTACATTGCTTTCTACAACAATACGACGGTTTCAAGCGCTTTCACATTAGATATCACAGTTCCCAACTTGTAAAGGCGAAAAACACTGCATCTCACTAAGTGACATTGTTTAATGCGGTTTTACGACGGTTCATACCTTAACCTAACGTAACCTAACCTAACCTAACCTAACCTTACCTAACCTAACCTAACCTAACCTAACCCAACCCAACCCAACCTAACCTAACCTAACCTAACCTAACCCAACCTAACCTAACCTAACCTAACCTAACCCAACCCAACCCAACCCAACCTAACCTAACCTAAGCTAACCTAACCAAACCTAACCTAACTTAACCTAACCTAACGTAACCTAACCTAACCTAACCTATTCTAACGTAACCTAACCTTTCCTGACCTAACCTAACCTAACGTAACCTAACCTAACCTAACCTAACATAACCTAACGTAACCTAACCTAACCTAACCTAACCTAGCCTAACCTAACCTAACCTAACCCAACCTAACCCAACCCAACCCAACCCAAACCAACAACACCCAACCAAACCTAACTAACCTAACCTAACCTTACCTAACCTAACCAAATTATCCTTACCTAACCTAACCTAACCTAACGTAACCTTACCTAACCTAACCTACCCTAACGTAACCTAACCTAACCTAACGTAACCTAACCTAACCTAACCCAACCTAACCTAACCTAACCTAACCCAACTCAACCCAACCTAACCTAATCTGTTCATCATGCGGTGGGCTCGGTGGCACTGCCATGATGCGGTCCACTAATCCGCTTCTGTTCATCATGCAGATTATGACGTCCTTCGTCATGCGAATGTTGCTGCCCTTTCCCGCGGAATCAACGAGCGCTTCGTTGGCCAAGGCGAACCCGTGCACCAGCTGTGTCATCAATTTGCAAATCGGAATCGGCAACCAATCGTCCCGTTCAATGGCGCCACCAGTCCAAGCATGGATCCTCGACAAGATGCCATTCGCCCTACCGCCATCGTCAACAGCCAGCCAGCGGCCTATAAAGGAGCAGCGAATACCCCCCGCGCGCTGTGGGCTCGGTGGCACTGCCATGATGCGGTCCACTAATCCGCTTCTGTTCATCATGCAGATTATGACGTCCTTCGTCATGCGAATGTTGCTGCCCTTTCCCGCGGAATCAACGAGCGCTTCGTTGGCCAAGGCGAACCCGTGCACCAGCTGTGTCATCAATTTGCAAATCGGAATCGGCAACCAATCGTCCCGTTCAATGGCGCCACCAGTCCAAGCATGGATCCTCGACAAGATGCCATTCGCCCTACCGCCATCGTCAACAGCCAGCCAGCGGCCTATAAAGGAGCAGCGAATACCCCCCGCGCGCTGTGGGCTCGGTGGCACTGCCATGATGCGGTCCACTAATCCGCTTCTGTTCATCATGCAGGTCTGTAAATCTCATCCTCTTTTCGCTAAAAAAACAAGTAATTATTGTCTTGTGCAGCTACCGAGCCCGCAGTGCTGCTTTTCCATTGTTTTTCAGTGTCTTTCCGTGATTAGATCCCTATTATTGCTTTCCGGTGATATTGAAAGCAATCCTGGTCCAGATAATGCCGCGCTGCTTGCCGAAATGAAGAAGATTTCCGCTGGTCAGGCTAAGATGATCGCTGAAATGCAGGAACTAAAGAACCAATCTATGGCTACGACCGCGTTACTGGACACGTTAAGTAAAAGGCTGACGGACCTCGAGGGTAATTACCAAAGTGTGATAGCCTTGCAAGGAGACATGCAATCTATACAGGCAGACAGCGAACGTACGGCGCAGCTGATCCATAAACTGGAAGCGCGTGTAGACGATGCTGAAAACAGATCTAGGCGAAATAATTTGGTTTTCTACGGCCTTCCAGATCCGTCTGCATCAGAGCCATCATCAGATTCTGAAAAAATTATTTTACGTCATTGCTCAGATTACCTAATGGTACAGCTTGAGCCCAAGGATATGGAGCGGGCACACCGAATTGGTCGGCATTCCTGTAACCGCAAACGCCCAATTATAGTAAAATTTGTGTCTTATAAAACGAAGGAAGCTGTTCTTTCAAAAGGACGTAACTTCAAAGGCACTGACTTTAGCGTCGCAGAAGATTTTTCACCAGCTGTTAGGAACGCCCGTAAACACCTTGTCGCCTTCGCTAAAGATAAATCTGCACCCTATTCCTTGCGTTTCAAAACGCTGTTCATGGGCCCAAAGCGGTACGTATACGATGAAGCTTCTCAAACAGTCAAAGAAGCATAGCAACCACAAATCGAGACAAAATTAATCCGTCGTCCGAAACCAACAGGCAAGTCACGTCTTCCCATCTCAGTTATCTTCACTAATATACGCAGCTTCATTTCAAAACGTGAACATGTGTCCAACCTTGTGCTGACATCTAAAAGCAACATGTTAATTCTTACCGAAACTTGGCTTAGCGACCACATTTCAGATTCGGAAGTACTGACAGATTTGCCTAATTTCAGTCTGTTTCGTGCTGACCGACCGAATGCACGAGGCGGAGGTGTCCTCATAGCTGCCAGCCAGGAACTATCGTGCTCTGTTCTTAGTATCAGGTCGAACTTAGAACTACTTTTCATTCATTGTCACGCCGCTCCACAATCAGTACTTGTGGGCGTTTGCTATAGACCCCCCCACAGTAGCCCAGCTTTTGCCATTGAGCTAAACAATGCACTCTTCGAAATAACATCGAAGCACACCAAGGCTAGCCTTCTCCTTTTCGGAGACTTCAATTTTCCAGACATTAATTGGCACAACTTATCTCCCCACTTAGTAAACGAGACGGAGGTAAAAAACTTTCTTGACGTTTGTCTTGATTTTAATCTTAGTCAACTAGTGTCTCAACCAACGCGTATCACGGAAAACACAGCTAACGTATTAGATTTAATACTAACAAACCAACCAGACAAATTATCATCGATCGCCTACCTAAAAGAAATCAGTGATCATAAGGTCATTCACGCGTCCTTTAACTTTGGGGCAGTTCCGCGCTTGAAAGTACAAAAAACTATACATCTTTACAAGAAAGCAAACTACAAAGCTATGTACGATAACCTGTGTGAGTTTTTAGTTTCATTTGAAACGTCTTTCAATAAACGCACTATCCATACAAATTGGCAAATATTTAAAGAAAAAATTAACAGCCTAGCAGACAGATACATCCCAAGGATAGCGATAGGAACGCAACCAGAAAAACCATGGTTCAGCAATTCTTCAAAAAGGTTGGATAACAAAAAGAAACGTTTATACCGAGCAGCAAAAGGTACCACAAATGTATGCGCATGGGATAAATATTACACAGCGGAACGCGCATACTTGTCAGCTGTTCGGGAAGCAAAAAAAACGTACTTTCACGAAGACCTACCCAAGATGCTGGTCAACAATCCAAGGAAATTTTGGCAGGTGATTAATCCTCGAGATATAAACAGCAACACGCTAATTAACGAAGACGGTGAAACGGTCGACGACGTGGAGTGCGCTAACATTTTCAATGCAGCTTTCGCGTCAGTATTCACCAAAGAAGTTAGCTTACCATTTCCTTCTACAGCGTCAAGCACACCTAATACCATGCCAGTTATAACTTTCCATGTTGATGGTATTTCCTCTTTAATTGACAATCTCAAACTATCATCTTCAGCCGGAGTAGACAACATAAACTCAAAAGTGTTAAAAAATACTAAAGATATCAGTGCTGCTTATTTATGTCTATTGTTTTCTCAGTCACTTTCCACAGGCACCATACCTCATGACTGGACGGTGGGAAGGGTTGTTCCAATCTATAAATCAGGGGACAAGAATTCCCCACTTAACTATCGCCCCATTTCACTTACAAGCGTACCTTGCAAAATCATGGAACATGTCATTTATACAGAAATCATGAAATTTTTAGACTCGAATAAATACTTTCATCCTTCACAGCACGGATTTCGCAAAGGGTTTTCTTGCGAAACCCAATTGGCAGCGTTTCTGCATGATCTTCACACAAATCTCGATACTAACCTACAGACAGACGCGATATTTTTAGACTTTGCGAAGGCGTTCGATAAGGTACCACATCAACGATTGCTACTAAAACTATCTTTGGCAAATGTACACCCCGACGTCTTACGATGGATTGAAGCATTCCTTAATAACCGCTCACAGTTTGTCTTTATTAACAACAGCACCTCTGACTCCCTGCGTGTAACTTCCGGTGTTCCTCAAGGATCTGTTCTCGGGCCTCTCCTCTTTTTAATATATATTAACGATCTACCTTGTCATGTAACCTGTAATATCCGTATGTTTGCGGATGATTGCGTCATTTACAAAACCATTACTAATACATCTCACCAAATTTCTCTTCAGGCAAATATTAACCGTCTGCAACAATGGTGTGACTGTTGGCTAATGACACTAAACCCCGCTAAGTGTAAAGTTGTGACATTCTCCCGTCGACGTAACCCTCTGTCCTATTCATATTCAATCAATAACATATCATTAGAAGCTTCGCCCTCATACAAATACCTCGGTGTTACCCTAACTAAAGATTTATCTTGGAACGCACATATCACTAACGTCATCTCATCTTCTAATAAATCACTTGGTTTCCTTAAACGCCACCTAAAACAAGCCCCAAAGCATGTTAGATTACTAGCCTATCAAACCATAATCCGCCCTAAACTCGAATACGCATGCGCAGTATGGAGCCCCCACCAAACATATTTAAGCAACGCTCTCGAAACCGTGCAAAACCGTGCTGTAAGGTTCATACACTCTCAATATTCATATCATGTCAGCGTGTCTTTATTGCGAAAGGACTTAGGTCTGCCGACCCTTGCCCATCGTCGCCGTGTTTTATCACTATCTCTTTTTCATAAGTTTTATCATTGTTCGCTCAATCAAACGCCGTACATTATTCCCCCTGGCAGAACATCGCATCGAACTGGGCACACCAACCATGTGGGCCGCCCCCGCACTCGTACTACTACCTTTTCAGGTTCTTTTTTCTTTCGCACAGCCATAGATTGGAACAGCCTGCCTCACCAAATTGCCGCCCTAACCAGCGCACCCGCATTCATGCAAGAGATATCTCATCATTTTTCAGAATAACAATTACTGGATGTCATTTTTCATCTTTCCAACTGATTGTATATACCACAAAATCATGTAAACCATATTTCCACGTCATGTTTAATAAATGCTTATTCAAATGTCATTTCTAACAATGTATAATGAACATATGTAAACCCACCCCTTATGTAATGCCCCTGTTGGGCTTTTAAGGTAATAAAATGAAATGAAATGAAATGAAATCTAACCTAACCTAACCTAACCTAACCTAACAAAACCTAACCTAACCTAACCTAACCTAACCTAACGACGGTTGCAAGCGCTTTCACATTAGATATCGCAGTTCCCGACTTTTAATGGTGAAAAACACTGCATCTCACTAATTGACATTGTTTAATGCGGTTTTACGACGGTTCATATCTTAACCTAACCTAACATTCGCACTTGTATCTAAAACCGCTCTATTACACTGTTTTGTTCACAATTACCATATTTGCATAACCTCACAGTTTTTTACCAACTTATTGCAGTACAGAACGTTGTATCTCGCTAAATGACATTGTTCTTTAAGGTTTCACGATGCTTGCATGCGCTTTAACGAGAATATCACAATATAGCAGTTTCGCACTTGTAACGGTAGAACACGCAGTATTTGGCTTGTTCATGCCGTTTTGTGTGCTTTCACATTTCACCTATCGCAGTTTAATACTCGCTATAAAACAACACTATCTCGTTAGATGACGTCGTTTTTGGTAGTTTCACGACGCTACCTAGCTTAAACTAACCTAACCTAACCTAACCTTCGCACTTCTATCGTTAGAAAACGTTTTACTCGCAACTTTACAATGTTTTCTACAAAATTACGACGGTTTCATGTGCTTTCACATTAGATATCGTAGTTCCCGACTTGTAATGTTGAAAAACACTACATCTCACTAAGTGACATTGTTTAATGCGGTTTTACGACGGTTGATATGTCAACCTAACCTAACATTCGCACTTGTATCTAAAGACGCTCAATTACACTGTTTCGTTCACAATTACGATATTTGCTTGACCTCACAGTTTCTCACCAACTTATTACAGTACAGAACGCTGTATCTCGCTAAATGACATCGTTCTTTAAGGTTTCACGATACTTGCATGCGCTTTACCGAGAATGTCAAAACATAGCAGTTTCGCACTTGTAACGGTACAACACGCAGTATTTGGCTTGTTCATGCCGTTTTGTGTGCTTTCACATTTTACCTATCGCAGTTTCGTACTCGCAATAAAACAACACTATCTCGTTAGATGACGTCGTTTTTGGTGGTTTCACGACTCTACCTAGCTTAAACTAACATAACTCAAGCTAATATAACCTTCGCACTTCTATTGTTAGAAAACGTTTTACTCGCTACTTTACATTGCTTTCTACAACATTACGACGGTTTCAAGCGCTTTCACATTAGATATCGCAGTTCCCAACTTGTAAAGGTGAGAAACACTGCATCTCACTAAGTGACATTGTTTATTGCGGTTTTACAATGGTTCATACCTTAAGCTAACGTAACCTAACCTAACCTAACCCAACCTAACCTAACATAACCTAACTTAACATAACTTAACCTAACCTAACCTAACCAAACCTAACCTAACGTAACCTAACCTAACCTAACCTAACCTAACCTAACCTAACCTAACGACGTTTGCAAGCGCTTTCACATTAGATATCGCAGTTCCCAACTTGTAAAGGTGAAAAACACTGCATCTCACTAAGTGACATTGTTTAATGCGGTTTTAGCGCGGTTCGTATCTTAATCTAACCTAACCTAACCTAACCTAACCTAACCCAACCTAACCTAACATAACCTAACCTAACCTAACCTAACCAAACCTAACCTAACGTAACCTAACCTAACCTAACCTAACCTAACCTAACGACGTTTGCAAGCGCTTTCACATTATATATCGCAGTTCCCGACTTGTAATGGTGAAAAACACTGCATCTCACTAAGTGACATTGTTTAATGCGGTTTTACGACGGTTCATATCTTAACCTAACCTAACATTCGTACTTGTATGGAAAAACGCTCTATTACACTGTTTCGTTCACAATTACGATATTTGCATAACCTCACAGTTTTTCACCAACTTATTGCAGTACAGAACGCTGTATCTCGCTAAATGACATCGTTCTTTAAGGTTCCACGATGCTTGCATGCGCTTTAACAAGAATATCACATTATAGCAGTTTCGCACTTGTAACGGTACAAACGCAGTATCTGGCTTGTTCAAGCCGTTTTGTGTACTTTCACAACATTTCACCTATTGCAGTTACGTACATGCAATAAAACAACGCTATCTCGTTAGTTGACGTCCTTTTTGGTGGTCTCACGACGCTACATAGCTTAAACTATCATAACTCAAGCTAACCTTCGCACTTCTATCATTAGAAAACGTTTTACTCGCAACTTTACAATGTTTTCTACAAGATTACGACGGTTTCATGCGCTTTCACATTAGATATCGTAGTTCCCGACTTGTAATGTTGAAAAACACTACATCTCACTAAGTGACATTGTTTAATGCGGTTTTACGACGGTTGATATCTCAACCTAACCTAACATTCGCACTTGTATCTAAATACGCTCAATTACACTGTTTCGTTCACAATTACGATATTTGCTTGACCTCACAGTTTCTCACCAACTTATTACAGTTCAGAACGCTGTATCTCGCTAAATGACATCGTTCTTTAAGGTTTCACGATACTTGCATGCGCTTTAACGAGAATATCACAATAAAGCAGTTTCGCACTTGTAACGGCACAAGACGCAGTAGCTGGCTAGTTCATGCCATTTTGTGCGCTTTCACAACATTTCACCTATCGCAGTTTAATACTCGCTATAAAACAACACTATCTCGTTAGATGACGTCGTTTTTGGTAGTTTCACGACGCTACCTAGCCTAAACTAACCTAACCTAACCTAACCTTCGCACTTCTATCGTTAGAAAACGTTTTACTCACCACTTTACAATGTTTTCTACAAGATTACGACGGTTTCATGCGCTTTCACATTAGATATCGTAGTTCCCGACTTGTAATGTTGAAAAACACTACATCTCACTAAGTGACATTGTTTAATGCGGTTTTACGACGGTTCATATCTTAACCTAACCTAACATTCGCACTTGTATCTAAAAACGCTCTATTACACTGTTTTGTTCACAATTACAATATTTGCATAACCTCACAGTTTTTCACCAACTTATTGCAGTACAGAACGTTGTATCTCGCTAAATGACATTGTTCTTTAAGGTTTCACGATGCTTGCATGCGCTTTAACGAGAATATCAC
This sequence comes from Rhipicephalus microplus, assembly GCF_043290135.1. NCBI lineage: Eukaryota > Metazoa > Arthropoda > Arachnida > Ixodida > Ixodidae > Rhipicephalus > Rhipicephalus microplus. The sequence continues at coordinate 225,250 of NW_027464698.1, read as the reverse complement.
AATATAGCAGTTTCACACGTGTAACGGTAGAACACGCAGTATTTGGCTTGTTCATGCCGTTTTGTGTGCTTTCGCAACAATTCACCTATCGCAGTTTATTACTCGCTATAAAACAACACTATCTCGTTAGATGACGTCGTTTTTGGTAGTTTCACGACGCTACCTAGCTTAAACTAACCTAACCTAACCTAACCTTCGCACTTCTATCGTTAGAAAACGTTTTACTCACCACTTTACAATGTTTTCTACAAGATTACGACGGTTTCATGCGCTTTCACATTAGATATCGCAGTTCCCAACTTGTAAAGGTGAAAAACACTGCATCTCACTAAGTGACATTGTTTAATGTGGTTTTAGCGCGGTTCATATCTTAACCTAACCTAACCTAACCTAACCCAACCTAACCTAACATAACCTAACCTAACCTAACCTAACCAAACCTAACCTAACGTAACCTAACCTAACCTAACCTAACCTAACCTAACCTAACGACGTTTGCAAGCGCTTTCGCATTAGATATCGCAGTTCCCGACTTGTAATGGTGAAAAACACAGCATCTCACTAAGTGACATTGTTTAATGCGGTTTTTGCGCGGTTCATATCTTAACCTAACCTAACCTTACCTAACCCAACCTAACCTCACCTAACCTAACCAAACCTTACCTAACATCCCTAACCTAACCTAACCTAACCTAACCAAACCTAACCTAACCTAACCTAACGTAACCTAACCTAACCTAACCTAACGACGTTTGCAAGCGCTTTCACATTAGATATCGCAGTTCCTGACTTGTAATGGTGAAAAACACTGCATCTCACTAAGTGACATTGTTTAATGCGGTTTTACGACGGTTCATATCTTAACCTAACCTAACATTCGCACTTGTATTAAAAAACGCTCTATTACACTGTTTCGTTCACAATTAGGATATTTGCATAACCTCACAGTTTTTCACCAACTTATTGCAGTACAGAACGCTGTATCTCGCTAAATGACATCGTTCTTTAAGGTTTCACGATGCTTGCATGCGCTGTAACGAGAATATCACAACATAGCAGTTTCGCACTTGTAACGGTACAACACGCAGTATTTGGCTTGTTCATGCCGTTTTGTGTGCTTTCACAACATTTCACCTATCGCAGTTTCGTACTCGCAATAAAACAACACTATCTCGTTAGATGACGTTGTCTTTGGTAGTTTCACGACGCTACCTAGCTTAAACTAACATAACTCAACCTAACATAACCTTCGCACTTCTATCGTTAGAAAACGTTTTACTCGCTACTTTACATTGCTTTCTACAACAATACGACGGTTTCAAGCGCTTTCACATTAGATATCGCAGTTCCCAACTTGTAAAGGTGAAAAACACTGCATCTCACTAAGTGACGTTGTGTATTGCGGTTTTAGCGCGGTTCATATCTTAACCTAACCTAACCTAACCCAACCTAACCTAACATAACCTAACCTAACCTAACCTAACCAAACCTAACCTAACGTAACCTAACCTAACCTAACCTAACCTAACCTAACGACGTTTGCAAGCGCTTTCACATTAGATATCGCAGTTCGCGACTTGTAATGGTGAAAAACACTGCATCTCATCAAGTGACATTGTTTAATGCGGTTTTACGACGGTTCATATCTTAACCTAACCTAACATTCGCACTTGTAATAAAAAACGCTCTATTACACTGTTTCGTTCACAATTACGATATTTGCTTGCCCTCACAGTTTGTCACCAACTTATTACAGTACAGAACGCTGTATCTCGCTAAATGACATCGTTCTTTAAGGTTTCACGATACTTGCATGCGCTTTACCGAGAATGTCAAAACATAGCAGTTTCGCACTTGTAACGGTACAACACGCAGTATTTGGCTTGTTCATGCCGTTTTGTGTGCTTTCACGACATTTCACCTATCGCAGTTTAATACTCGCTATAAAACAACACTATCTCGTTAGATGACGTCGTTTTTGGTACTTTCACGACGCTACCTAGCTTAAACTAACCTAACCTAACCTTCGCACTTCTATCGTTAGAAAACGTTTTACTCACCACTTTACAATGTTTTCTACAAGATTACGACGGTTTCATGCGCTTTCACATTAGATATCGTAGTTCCCGACTTGTAATGTTGAAAAACACTACATCTCACTAAGTGACATTGTTTAATGCGGTTTTACGACGGTTCATATCTTAACCTAACCTAACATTCGCACTTGTATCTAAAAACGCTCTATTACACTGTTTTGTTCACAATTACAATATTTGCATAACCTCACAGTTTTTCACCAACTCATTGCAGTACAGAACGTTGTATCTCGCTAAATGACATTGTTCTTTAAGGTTTCACGATGCTTGCATGCGCTCTAACGAGAATATCACAATATAGCAGTTTCGCACTTGTAACGGTAGAACACGCAGTATTTGGCTTGTTCATGCCGTTTTGTGTGCTTTCACAACATTTCACCTATCGCAGTTTAATACTCGCTATAAAACAACACTATCTCGTTAGATGACGTCGTTTTTGGTAGTTTCACGACGCTAACTAGCTTAAACTAACCTAACCTAACCTAACCTTCGCACTTCTATCGTTAGAAAACGTTTTACTCACCACTTTACAATGTTTTCTACAATATTACGACGGTTTCATGCGCTTTCACATTAGATATCGCAGTTCCCAACTTGTAAAGGTGAAAAACACTGCATCTCACTAAGTGACATTGTTTATTGCGGTTTTAGCGCGGTTCATATCTTAACCTAACCTAACCTAACCTAACCCAACCTAACCTAACATAACCTAACCTAACCTAACCTAACCAAACCCAACCTAACGTAACCTAACCTAACCTAACCTAACCTAACCAAACCTAACCTAACCTAACCTAACGTAACCTAACCTAACCTAACCTAACGACGTTTGCAAGCGCTTTCACATTAGATATCGCAGTTCCCGACTTGTAATGGTGAAAAACACTGCATCTCATCAAGTGACATTGTTTAATGCGGTTTTACGACGGTTCATATCTTAACCTAACCTAACATTCGCACTTGTATTAAAAAACGCTCTATTACACTGTTTCGTTCACAATTAGGTTATTTGCATAACCTCACAGTTTTTCACCAACTTATTGCAGTACAGAACGCTGTATCTCGCTAAATGACATCGTTCTTCAAGGTTTCACGATGCTTGCATGCGCTTTAACGAGAATATCACAACATAGCAGTTTCGCACTTGTAACGGTACAACACGCAGTATTTGGCTTGTTCATGCCGTTTTGTGTGCTTTCACAACATTTCACCTATCGCAGTTTCGTACTCGCAATAAAACAACACTATCTCGTTAGATGACGTTGTTTTTGGTAGTTTCACGACGCTACCTAGCTTAAACTAACATAACTCAACCTAACATAACCTTCGCACTTCTATCGTTAGAAAACGTTTTACTCGCTACTTTACATTGCTTTCTACAACAATACGACGGTTTCAAGCGCTTTCACATTAGATATCGCAGTTCCCAACTTGTAAAGGTGAAAAACACTGCATCTCACTAAGTGACATTGTGTAATGCGGTTTTCGCGCGGTTCATATCTTAACCTAACCTAACCTAACCTAACCTAACCCAACCTAACCTAACATAACCTAACCTAACCTAACCTAACCAAACCTAACCTAACGTAACCTAACCTAACCTAACCTAACCTAACCTAACCTAACGACGTTTGCAAGCGCTTTCACATTAGATATCGCAGTTCCCTACTTGTAATGGTGAAAAACACAGCATCTCACTAAGTGACATTGTTTAATGCGGTTTTAGCGCGGTTCATATCTTAACCTAACCTAACCTTACCTAACCCAACCTAACCTAACCTAACCTAACCAAACCTTACCTAACATCTCTAACCTAACCTAACCTAACCTAACCTAACCAAACCTAACCTAACCTAACCTAACGTAACCTAACCTAACCTAACCTAACCTAACGACGTTTGCAAGCGCTTTCACATTAGATATCGCAGTTCCCGACTTGTAATGGTGAAAAACACTGCATCTCATCAAGTGACATTGTTTAATGCGGTTTTACGACGGTTCATATCTTAACCTAACCTAACATTCGCACTTGTATTAAAAAACGCTCTATTACACTGTTTCGTTCACAATTACGATATTTGCTTGACCTCACAGTTTCTCACCAACTTATTACAGTACAGAACGCTGTATCTCGCTAAATGACATCGTTCTTTAAGGTTTCACGATACTTGCATGCGCTTTACCGAGAATGTCAAAACATAGCAGTTTCGCACTTGTAACGGTACAACACGCAGTATTTGGCTTGTTCATGCCGTTTTGTGTGCTTTCACAACATTTCACCTATCGCAGTTTAATACTCGCTATAAAACAACACTATCTCGTTAGATGACGTCGTTTTTGGTACTTTCACGACGCTACCTAGCTTAAACTAACCTAACCTAACCTTCGCACTTCTATCGTTAGAAAACGTTTTACTCACCACTTTACACTTTACAATGTTTTCTACAAGATTACGACGGTTTCATGCGCTTTCACATTAGATATCGCAGTTCCCAACTTGTAAAGGTGAAAAACACTGCATCTCACTAAGTGACATTGTTTATTGCGGTTTTAGCGCGGTTCATATCTTAACCTAACCTAACCTAACCTAACCTAACCTAACCCAACCTAACCTAACATAACCTAACCTAACCTAACCTAACCAAACCCAACCTAACGTAACCTAACCTAACCTAACCTAACCTAACCAAACCTAACCTAACCTAACCTAACGTAACCTAACCTAACCTAACCTAACGACGTTTGCAAGCGCTTTCACATTAGATATCGCAGTTCCCGACTTGTAATGGTGAAAAACACAGCATCTCACTAAGTGACATTGTTTAATGCGGTTTTACGACGGTTCATATCTTAACCTAACCTAACATTCGCACTTGTAATTAAAAACGCTCTATTACACTGTTTCGTTCACAATTAGGATATTTGCATAACCTCACAGTTTTTCACCAACTTATTGCAGTACAGAACGCTGTATCTCGCTAAATGACATCGTTCTTTAAGGTTTCACGATGCTTGCATGCGCTTTAACGAGAATATCACAACATAGCAGTTTCGCACTTGTAACGGTACAACACGCAGTATTTGGCTTGTTCATGCCGTTTTGTGTGCTTTCACAACATTTCACCTATCGCAGTTTCGTACTCGCAATAAAACAACACTATCTCGTTAGATGACGTTATTTTTGGTAGTTTCACGACGCTACCTAGCTTAAACTAACATAACTCAACCTAACATAACCTTCGCACTTCTATCGTCAGAAAACGTTTTACTCGCTACTTTACATTGCTTTCTACAACAATACGACGGTTTCAAGCGCTTTCACATTAGATATCACAGTTCCCAACTTGTAAAGGTGAAAAACACTGCATCTCACTAAGTGACATTGTTTAATGCGGTTTTACGACGGTTCATACCTTAACCTAACGTAACCTAACCTAACCTAACCTAACCTAACCTTACCTAACCTAACCTAACCTAACCTAACCCAACCCAACCCAACCTAACCTAACCTAACCTAACCTAAACTAACCTAACCCAACCTAACCTAACCTAACCTAACCTAACCCAACCCAACCCAACCCAACCTAACCTAACCTAAGCTAACCTAACCAAACCTAACCTAACTTAACCTAACCTAACGTAACCTAACCTAACCTAACCTATTCTAACGTAACCTAACCTTTCCTGACCTAACCTAACCTAACGTAACCTAACCTAACCTAACCTAACATAACCTAACGTAACCTAACCTAACCTAACCTAACCTAGCCTAACCTAACCTAACCTAACCTAACCTAACCCAACCTAACCCAACCCAACCCAACCCAAACCAACAACACCCAACCAAACCTAACTAACCTAACCTAACCTTACCTAACCTAACCAAATTATCCTTACCTAACCTAACCTAACCTAACGTAACCTTACCTAACCTAACCTAACCTAACGTAACCTAACCTAACCTAACGTAACCTAACCTAACCTAACCCAACCTAACCTAACCTAACCTAACCCAACTCAACCCAACCTAACCTAATCTAACCTAACCTAACCTAACCTAACAAAACCTAACCTAACCTAACCTAACCTAACCTAACCTAACGACGGTTGCAAGCGCTTTCACATTAGATATCGCAGTTCCCGACTTTTAATGGTGAAAAACACTGCATCTCACTAATTGACATTGTTTAATGCGGTTTTACGACGGTTCATATCTTAACCTAACCTAACATTCGCACTTGTATCTAAAACCGCTCTATTACACTGTTTTGTTCACAATTAGGATATTTGCATAACCTCACAGTTTTTCACCAACTTATTGCAGTACAGAACGCTGTATCTCGCTAAATGACATCGTTCTTTAAGGTTTCACGATGCTTGCATGCGCTTTACGAGAATATCACAACATAGCAGTTTCGCACTTGTAACGGTACAACACGCAGCATTTGGCTTGTTCATGCCGTTTTGTGTGCTTTCACAACATTTCACCTATCGCAGTTTCGTACTCGCAATAAAACAACACTATCTCGTTAGATGACGTTGTTTTTGGTAGTTGCACGACGCTACCTAGCTTAAACTAACATAACTCAACCTAACATAACCTTCGCACTTCTATCGTTAGAAAACGTTTTACTCGCTACTTTACATTGCTTTCTACAACATTATGACGGTTTCAAGCGCTTTCACATTAGATATCACAGTTCCCAACTTGTAAAGGTGAAAAACACTGCATCTCACTAAGTGACATTGTTTAATGCGGTTTTACGACAGTTCATACCTTAACCTAACGTAACCTAACCTAACCTAACCTAACCTTACCTAACCTAACCTAACCTAACCTAACCCAACCCAACCCAACCCAACCTAACCTAACCTAACCTAACCTAACCTAACCAAACCTTACCTAACATAACCTAACCTAACCTAACCTAACCTAACCAAACCTAACCTGACCTAACCTAACGTAACCTAACCTAACCTAACCTAACCTAACCTAACCTAACCTAACCTAACGACGTTTGCAAGTGCTTTCACATTAGATATCGCAGTTCCCGACTTGTAATGGTGAAAAACACTGCATCTCACTAAGTGACATTGTTTAATGCGGTTTTACGACGGTTCATATCTTAACCTAACCTAACATTCGCACTTGTATTAAAAAACGCTCTATTACACTGTTTCGTTCACAATTAGGATATTTGCTTGACCTCACAGTTTCTCACCAACTTATTACAGTACAGAACGCTGTATCTCGCTAAATGACATCGTTCTTTAAGGTTTCACGATACTTGCATGCGCTTTACCGAGAATGTCAAAACATAGCAGTTTCGCACTTGTAACGGTACAACACGCAGTATTTGGCTTGTTCATGCCGTTTTGTGTGCTTTCACATTTTACCTATCGCAGTTTCGTACTCGCAATAAAACAACACTATCTCGTTAGATGACGTCGTTTTTGGTGGTTTCACGACGCTACCTAGCTTAAACTAACATAACTCAACCTAATATAACCTTCGCACTTCTATTGTTAGAAAACGTTTTACTCGCTACTTTACATTGCTTTCTACAACATTACGACGGTTTCAAGCGCTTTCACATTAGATATCGCAGTTCCCAACTTGTAAAGGTGAAAAACACTGCATCTCACTAAGTGACATTGTTTATTGCGGTTTTACAATGGTTCATACCTTAACCTAACGTAACCTAACCTAACCCAACCTAACCTAACATAACCTAACCTAACATAACTTAACCTAACCTAACCTAACCAAACCTAACCTAACGTAACCTAACCTAACCTAACCTAACCTAACCTAACCTAACCTAACCTAACCTAACGACGTTTGCAAGCGCTTTCACATTAGATATCGCAGTTCCCAACTTGTAAAGGTGAAAAACACTGCATCTCACTAAGTGACATTGTTTAATGCGGTTTTAGCGCGGTTCGTATCTTAATCTAACCTAACCTAACCTAACCTAACCTAACCCAACCTAACCTAACATAACCTAACCTAACCTAACCTAACCTAACCAAACCTAACCTAACGTAACCTAACCTAACCTAACCTAACCTAACGACGTTTGCAAGCGCTTTCACATTAGATATCGCAGTTCCCGACTTGTAATGGTGAAAAACACTGCATCTCACTAAGTGACATTGTTTAATGCGGTTTTACGACGGTTCATATCTTAACCTAACCTAACATTCGTACTTGTATGGAAAAACGCTCTATTACACTGTTTCGTTCACAATTACGATATTTGCATAACCTCACAGTTTTTCACCAACTTATTGCAGTACAGAACGCTGTATCTCGCTAAATGACATCGTTCTTTAAGGTTCCACGATGCTTGCATGCGCTTTAACAAGAATATCACATTATAGCAGTTTCGCACTTGTAACGGTACAACACGCAGTATCTGGCTTGTTCAAGCCGTTTTGTGTACTTTCACAACATTTCACCTATTGCAGTTACGTACATGCAATAAAACAACGCTATCTCGTTAGTTGACGTCCTTTTTGGTGGTCTCACGACGCTACATAGCTTAAACTAAAATAACTCAAGCTAACCTTCGCACTTCTATCGTTAGAAAACGTTTTACTCGCAACTTTACAATGTTTTCTACAAGATTACGACGGTTTCATGCGCTTTCACATTAGATATCGTAGTTCCCGACTTGTAATGTTGAAAAACACTACATCTCACTAAGTGACATTGTTTAATGCGGTTTTACGACGGTTGATATCTCAACCTAACCTAACATTCGCACTTGTATCTAAATACGCTCAATTACACTGTTTCGTTCACAATTACGATATTTGCTTGACCTCACAGTTTCTCACCAACTTATTACAGTTCAGAACGCTGTATCTCGCTAAATGACATTGTTCTTTAAGGTTTCACGATGCTTGCATGCGCTTTAACGAGAATATCACAATATAGCAGTTTCACACGTGTAACGGTAGAACACGCAGTATTTGGCTTGTTCATGCCGTTTTGTGTGCTTTCGCAACAATTCACCTATCGCAGTTTATTACTCGCTATAAAACAACACTATCTCGTTAGATGACGTCGTTTTTGGTAGTTTCACGACGCTACCTAGCTTAAACTAACCTAACCTAACCTAACCTTCGCACTTCTATCGTTAGAAAACGTTTTACTCACCACTTTACAATGTTTTCTACAAGATTACGACGGTTTCATGCGCTTTCACATTAGATATCGCAGTTCCCAACTTGTAAAGGTGAAAAACACTGCATCTCACTAAGTGACATTGTTTAATGTGGTTTTAGCGCGGTTCATATCTTAACCTAACCTAACCTAACCTAACCCAACCTAACCTAACATAACCTAACCTAACCTAACCTAACCAAACCTAACCTAACGTAACCTAACCTAACCTAACCTAACCTAACCTAACCTAACGACGTTTGCAAGCGCTTTCGCATTAGATATCGCAGTTCCCGACTTGTAATGGTGAAAAACACAGCATCTCACTAAGTGACATTGTTTAATGCGGTTTTTGCGCGGTTCATATCTTAACCTAACCTAACCTTACCTAACCCAACCTAACCTAACCTAACCTAACCAAACCTTACCTAACATTCCTAACCTAACCTAACCTAACCTAACCAAACCTAACCTAACCTAACCTAACGTAACCTAACCTAACCTAACCTAACGACGTTTGCAAGCGCTTTCACATTAGATATCGCAGTTCCTGACTTGTAATGGTGAAAAACACTGCATCTCACTAAGTGACATTGTTTAATGCGGTTTTACGACGGTTCATATCTTAACCTAACCTGACATTCGCACTTGTATTAAAAAACGCTCTATTACACTGTTTCGTTCACAATTAGGATATTTGCATAACCTCACAGTTTTTCACCAACTTATTGCAGTACAGAACGCTGTATCTCGCTAAATGACATCGTTCTTTAAGGTTTCACGATGCTTGCATGCGCTTTAACGAGAATATCACAACATAGCAGTTTCGCACTTGTAACGGTACAACACGCAGTATTTGGCTTGTTCATGCCGTTTTGTGTGCTTTCACAACATTTCACCTATCGCAGTTTCGTACTCGCAATAAAACAACACTATCTCGTTAGATGACGTTGTCTTTGGTAGTTTCACGACGCTACCTAGCTTAAACTAACCTAACCTAACCTAACCTTCGCACTTCTATCGTTAGAAAACGTTTTACTCACCACTTTACAATGTTTTCTACAAGATTACGACGGTTTCATGCGCTTTCACATTAGATATCGCAGTTCCCAACTTGTAAAGGTGAAAAACACTGCATCTCACTAAGTGACATTGTTTATTGCGGTTTTAGCGTGGTTCATATCTTAACCTAACCTAACCTAACCTAACCCAACCTAACCTAACATAACCTAACCTAACCTAACCTAACCAAACCTAACCTAACGTAACCTAACCTAACCTAACCTAACCTAACCTAACCTAACCTAACCAAACCTAACCTAACCTAACCTAACGTAACCTAACCTAACCTAACCTAACGACGTTTGCAAGCGCTTTCACATTAGATATCGCAGTTCCCGACTTGTAATGGTGAAAAACACTGCATCTCATCAAGTGACATTGTTTATTGCGGTTTTACGACGGTTCATATCTTAACCTAACCTAACATTCGCACTTGTATTAAAAAACGCTCTATTACACTGTTTCGTTCACAATTAGGATATTTGCATAACCTCACAGTTTTTCACCAACTTATTGCAGTACAGAACGCTGTATCTCGCTAAATGACATCGTTCTTTAAGGTTTCACGATGCTTGCATGCGCTTTAACGAGAATATCACAACATAGCAGTTTCGCACTTGTAACGGTACAACACGCAGTATTTGGCGTGTTCATGCCGTTTTGTGTGCTTTCACAACATTTCACCTATCGCAGTTTCGTACTCGCAATAAAACAACACTATCTCGTTAGATGACGTTGTTTTTGGTAGTTTCACGACGCTACCTAGCTTAAACTAACATAACTCAACCTAACATAACCTTCGCACTTCTATCGTTAGAAAACGTTTTACTCGCTACTTTACATTGCTTTCTACAACAATACGACGGTTTCAAGCGCTTTCACATTAGATATCACAGTTCCCAACTTGTAAAGGTGAAAAACACTGCATCTCACTAAGTGACATTGTTTAATGCGGTTTTACGACGGTTCATACCTTAACCTAACGTAACCTAACCTAACCTAACCTAACCTTACCTAACCTAACCTAACCTAACCTAACCCAACCCAACCCAACCTAACCTAACCTAACCTAACCTAAACTAACCTAACCCAACCTAACCTAACCTAACCTAACCTAACCCAACCCAACCCAACCCAACCTAACCTAACCTAAGCTAACCTAACCAAACCTAACCTAACTTAACCTAACCTAACGTAACCTAACCTAACCTAACCTATTCTAACGTAACCTAACCTTTCCTGACCTAACCTAACCTAACGTAACCTAACCTAACCTAACCTAACATAACCTAACGTAACCTAACCTAACCTAACCTAACCTAGCCTAACCTAACCTAACCTAACCCAACCTAACCCAACCCAACCCAACCCAAACCAACAACACCCAACCAAACCTAACTAACCTAACCTAACCTTACCTAACCTAACCAAATTATCCTTACCTAACCTAACCTAACCTAACGTAACCTTACCTAACCTAACCTAACCTAACGTAACCTAACCTAACCTAACGTAACCTAACCTAACCTAACCCAACCTAACCTAACCTAACCTAACCCAACTCAACCCAACCTAACCTAATCTAACCTAACCTAACCTAACCTAACCTAACAAAACCTAACCTAACCTAACCTAACCTAACCTAACCTAACGACGGTTGCAAGCGCTTTCACATTAGATATCGCAGTTCCCGACTTTTAATGGTGAAAAACACTGCATCTCACTAATTGACATTGTTTAATGCGGTTTTACGACGGTTCATATCTTAACCTAACCTAACATTCGCACTTGTATCTAAAACCGCTCTATTACACTGTTTTGTTCACAATTAGGATATTTGCATAACCTCACAGTTTTTCACCAACTTATTGCAGTACAGAACGCTGTATCTCGCTAAATGACATCGTTCTTTAAGGTTTCACGATGCTTGCATGCGCTTTACGAGAATATCACAACATAGCAGTTTCGCACTTGTAACGGTACAACACGCAGCATTTGGCTTGTTCATGCCGTTTTGTGTGCTTTCACAACATTTCACCTATCGCAGTTTCGTACTCGCAATAAAACAACACTATCTCGTTAGATGACGTTGTTTTTGGTAGTTGCACGACGCTACCTAGCTTAAACTAACATAACTCATCCTAACATAACCTTCGCACTTCTATCGTTAGAAAACGTTTTACTCGCTACTTTACATTGCTTTCTACAACATTATGACGGTTTCAAGCGCTTTCACATTAGATATCACAGTTCCCAACTTGTAAAGGTGAAAAACACTGCATCTCACTAAGTGACATTGTTTAATGCGGTTTTACGACAGTTCATACCTTAACCTAACGTAACCTAACCTAACCTAACCTAACCTTACCTAACCTAACCTAACCTAACCTAACCCAACCCAACCCAACCCAACCTAACCTAACCTAACCTAACCTAACCTAACCAAACCTTACCTAACATAACCTAACCTAACCTAACCTAACCTAACCAAACCTAACCTGACCTAACCCAACGTAACCTAACCTAACCTAACCTAACCAAACCTAACCTAACCTAACGACGTTTGCAAGTGCTTTCACATTAGATATCGCAGTTCCCGACTTGTAATGGTGAAAAACACTGCATCTCACTAAGTGACATTGTTTAATGCGGTTTTACGACGGTTCATATCTTAACCTAACCTAACATTCGCACTTGTATTAAAAAACGCTCTATTACACTGTTTCGTTCACAATTAGGATATTTGCTTGACCTCACAGTTTCTCACCAACTTATTACAGTACAGAACGCTGTATCTCGCTAAATGACATCGTTCTTTAAGGTTTCACGATACTTGCATGCGCTTTACCGAGAATGTCAAAACATAGCAGTTTCGCACTTGTAACGGTACAACACGCAGTATTTGGCTTGTTCATGCCGTTTTGTGTGCTTTCACATTTTACCTATCGCAGTTTCGTACTCGCAATAAAACAACACTATCTCGTTAGATGACGTCGTTTTTGGTGGTTTCACGACGCTACCTAGCTAAAACTAACATCACTCAACCTAATATAACCTTCGCACTTCTATTGTTAGAAAACGTTTTACTCGCTACTTTACATTGCTTTCTACAACATTACGACGGTTTCAAGCGCTTTCACATTAGATATCGCAGTTCCCAACTTGTAAAGGTGAAAAACACTGCATCTCACTAAGTGACATTGTTTATTGCGGTTTTACAATGGTTCATACCTTAACCTAACGTAACCTAACCTAACCTAACCCAACCTAACCTAACATAACCTAACCTAACATAACTTAACCTAACCTAACCTAACCAAACCTAACCTAACGTAACCTAACCTAACCTAACCTAACCTAACCTAACCTAACCTAACCTAACGACGTTTGCAAGCGCTTTCACATTAGATATCGCAGTTCCCAACTTGTAAAGGTGAAAAACACTGCATCTCACTAAGTGACATTGTTTAATGCGGTTTTAGCGCGGTTCGTATCTTAATCTAACCTAACCTAACCTAACCTAACCTAACCCAACCTAACCTAACATAACCTAACCTAACCTAACCTAACCAAACCTAACCTAACGTAACCTAACCTAACCTAACCTAACCTAACCTAACGACGTTTGCAAGCGCTTTCACATTAGATATCGCAGTTCCCGACTTGTAATGGTGAAAAACACTGCATCTCACTAAGTGACATTGTTTAATGCGGTTTTACGACGGTTCATATCTTAACCTAACCTAACATTCGTACTTGTATGGAAAAACGCTCTATTACACTGTTTCGTTCACAATTACGATATTTGCATAACCTCACAGTTTTTCACCAACTTATTGCAGTACAGAACGCTGTATCTCGCTAAATGACATCGTTCTTTAAGGTTCCACGATGCTTGCATGCGCTTTAACAAGAATATCACATTATAGCAGTTTCGCACTTGTAACGGTACAACACGCAGTATCTGGCTTGTTCAAGCCGTTTTGTGTACTTTCACAACATTTCACCTATTGCAGTTACGTACATGCAATAAAACAACGCTATCTCGTTAGTTGACGTCCTTTTTGGTGGTCTCACGACGCTACATAGCTTAAACTAACATAACTCAAGCTAACCTTCGCACTTCTATCGTTAGAAAACGTTTTACTCGCAACTTTACAATGTTTTCTACAAGATTACGACGGTTTCATGCGCTTTCACATTAGATATCGTAGTTCCCGACTTGTAATGTTGAAAAACACTACATCTCACTAAGTGACATTGTTTAATGCGGTTTTACGACGGTTGATATCTCAACCTAACCTAACATTCGCACTTGTATCTAAATACGCTCAATTACACTGTTTCGTTCACAATTACGATATTTGCTTGACCTCACAGTTTCTCACCAACTTATTACAGTTCAGAACGCTGTATCTCGCTAAATGACATTGTTCTTTAAGGTTTCACGATGCTTGCATGCGCTTTAACGAGAATATCACAATATAGCAGTTTCACACGTGTAACGGTAGAACACGCAGTATTTGGCTTGTTCAAGCCGTTTTGTGTGCTTTCGCAACAATTCACCTATCGCAGTTTATTACTCGCTATAAAACAACACTATCTCGTTAGATGACGTCGTTTTTGGTAGTTTCACGACGCTACCTAGCTTAAACTAACCTAACCTAACCTAACCTTCGCACTTCTATCGTTAGAAAACGTTTTACTCACCACTTTACAATGTTTTCTACAAGATTACGACGGTTTCATGCGCTTTCACATTAGATATCGCAGTTCCCAACTTGTAAAGGTGAAAAACACTGCATCTCACTAAGTGACATTGTTTAATGTGGTTTTAGCGCGGTTCATATCTTAACCTAACCTAACCTAACCTAACCCAACCTAACCTAACATAACCTAACCTAACCTAACCTAACCAAACCTAACCTAACGTAACCTAACCTAACCTAACCTAACCTAACCTAACCTAACGACGTTTGCAAGCGCTTTCGCATTAGATATCGCAGTTCCCGACTTGTAATGGTGAAAAACACAGCATCTCACTAAGTGACATTGTTTAATGCGGTTTTTGCGCGGTTCATATCTTAACCTAACCTAACCTTACCTAACCCAACCTAACCTAACCTAACCTAACCAAACCTTACCTAACATTCCTAACCTAACCTAACCTAACCTAACCAAACCTAACCTAACCTAACCTAACGTAACCTAACCTAACCTAACCTAACGACGTTTGCAAGCGCTTTCACATTAGATATCGCAGTTCCTGACTTGTAATGGTGAAAAACACTGCATCTCACTAAGTGACATTGTTTAATGCGGTTTTACGACGGTTCATATCTTAACCTAACCTAACATTCGCACTTGTATTAAAAAACGCTCTATTACACTGTTTCGTTCACAATTAGGATATTTGCATAACCTCACAGTTTTTCACCAACTTATTGCAGTACAGAACGCTGTATCTCGCTAAATGACATCGTTCTTTAAGGTTTCACGATGCTTGCATGCGCTTTAACGAGAATATCACAACATAGCAGTTTCGCACTTGTAACGGTACAACACGCAGTATTTGGCTTGTTCATGCCGTTTTGTGTGCTTTCACAACATTTCACCTATCGCAGTTTCGTACTCGCAATAAAACAACACTATCTCGTTAGATGACGTTGTCTTTGGTAGTTTCACGACGCTACCTAGCTTAAACTAACATAACTTAACCTAACATAACCTTCGCACTTCTATCGTTAGAAAACGTTTTACTCGCTACTTTACATTGCTTTCTACAACAATACGACGGTTTCAAGCGCTTTCACATTAGATATCGCAGTTCCCAACTTGTAAAGGTGAAAAACACTGCATCTCACTAAGTGACGTTGTGTATTGCGGTTTTAGCGCGGTTCATATCTTAACCTAACCTAACCTAACCCAACCTAACCTAACATAACCTAACCTAACCTAACCTAACCAAACCTAACCTAACGTAACCTAACCTAACCTAACCTAACCTAACCTAACCTAACGACGTTTGCAAGCGCTTTCACATTAGATATCGCAGTTCCCGACTTGTAATGGTGAAAAACACAGCATCTCACTAAGTGACATTGTTTAATGCGGTTTTAGCGCGGTTCATATCTTAACCTAACCTAACCTTACCTAACCCAACCTAACCTAACCTAACCTAACCAAACCTTACCTAACATCCCTAACCTAACCTAACCTAACCTAACCAAACCTAACCTAACCTAACCTTACGTAACCTAACCTAACCTAACCTAACCTAACGACGTTTGCAAGCGCTTTCACATTAGATATCGCAGTTCCCGACTTGTAATGGTGAAAAACACTGCATCTCACTAAGTGACATTGTTTAATGCGGTTTTACGACGGTTCATATCTTAACCTAACCTAACATTCGTACTTGTATGGAAAAACGCTCTATTACACTGTTTCGTTCACAATTACGATATTTGCATAACCTCACAGTTTTTCACCAACTTATTGCAGTACAGAACGCTGTATCTCGCTAAATGACATCGTTCTTTAAGGTTCCACGATGCTTGCATGCGCTTTAACAAGAATATCACATTATAGCAGTTTCGCACTTGTAACGGTACAACACGCAGTATCTGGCTTGTTCAAGCCGTTTTGTGTACTTTCACAACATTTCACCTATTGCAGTTACGTACATGCAATAAAACAACGCTATCTCGTTAGTTGACGTCCTTTTTGGTGGTCTCACGACGCTACATAGCTTAAACTAACATAACTCAAGCTAACCTTCGCACTTCTATCGTTAGAAAACGTTTTACTCGCAACTTTACAATGTTTTCTACAAGATTACGACGGTTTCATGCGCTTTCACATTAGATATTGTAGTTCCCGACTTGTAATGTTGAAAAACACTACATCTCACTAAGTGACATTGTTTAATGCGGTTTTACGACGGTTGATATCTCAACCTAACCTAACATTCGCACTTGTATCTAAATACGCTCAATTACACTGTTTCGTTCACAATTACGATATTTGCTTGACCTCACAGTTTCTCACCAACTTATTACAGTTCAGAACGCTGTATCTCGCTCAATGACATCGTTCTTTAAGGTTTCACGATACTTGCATGCGCTTTAACGAGAATATCACAATAAAGCAGTTTCGCACTTGTAACGGCACAAGACGCAGTAGCTGGCTAGTTCATGCCATTTTGTGCGCTTTCACAACATTTCACCTATCGCAGTTTAATACTCGCTATAAAACAACACTATCTCGTTAGATGACGTCGTTTTTGGTAGTTTCACGACGCTACCTAGCCTAAACTAACCTAACCTAACCTAACCTTCGCACTTCTATCGTTAGAAAACGTTTTACTCACCACTTTACAATGTTTTCTACAAGATTACGACGGTTTCATGCGCTTTCACATTAGATATCGTAGTTCCCGACTTGTAATGTTGAAAAACACTACATCTCACTAAGTGACATTGTTTAATGCGGTTTTACGACGGTTCATATCTTAACCTAACCTAACATTCGCACTTGTATCTAAAAACGCTCTATTACACTGTTTTGTTCACAATTACAATATTTGCATAACCTCACAGTTTTTCACCAACTTATTGCAGTACAGAACGTTGTATCTCGCTAAATGACATTGTTCTTTAAGGTTTCACGATGCTTGCATGCGCTTTAACGAGAATATCACAATAAAGCAGTTTCGCACTTGTAACGGTACAACACGCAGTATTTGGCTTGTTCATGCCGTTTTGTGTGCTTTCACAACATTTCACCTATCGCAGTTTCGTACTCGCAATAAAACAACACTATCTCGTTAGATGACGTTGTCTTTGGTAGTTTCACGACGCTACCTAGCTTAAACTAACATAACTCAACCTAACATAACCTTCGCACTTCTATCGTTAGAAAACGTTTTACTCGCTACTTTACATTGCTTTCTACAACAATACGACGGTTTCAAGCGCTTTCACATTAGATATCGCAGTTCCCAACTTGTAAAGGTGAAAAACACTGCATCTCACTAAGTGACGTTGTGTATTGCGGTTTTAGCGCGGTTCATATCTTAACCTAACCTAACCTAACCCAACCTAACCTAACATAACCTAACCTAACCTAACCTAACCAAACCTAACCTAACGTAACCTAACCTAACCTAACCTAACCTAACCTAACGACGTTTGCAAGCGCTTTCACATTAGATATCGCAGTTCCCGACTTGTAATGGTGAAAAACACAGCATCTCACTAAGTGACATTGTTTAATGCGGTTTTAGCGCGGTTCATATCTTAACCTAACCTAACCTTACCTAACCCAACCTAACCTAACCTAACCTAACCAAACCTTACCTAACATCCCTAACCTAACCTAACCTAACCTAACCTAACCAAACCTAACCTAACCTAACCTTACGTAACCTAACCTAACCTAACCTAACCTAACGACGTTTGCAAGCGCTTTCACATTAGATATCGCAGTTCCCGACTTGTAATGGTGAAAACACTGCATCTCATCAAGTGACATTGTTTATTGCGGTTTTACGACGGTTCATATCTTAACCTAACCTAACATTCGCACTTGTATTAAAAAACGCTCTATTACACTGTTTCGTTCACAATTACGATATTTGCTTGACCTCACAGTTTCTCACCAACTTATTACAGTACAGAACGCTGTATCTCGCTAAATGACATCGTTCTTTAAGGTTTCACGATACTTGCATGCGCTTTACCGAGAATGTCAAAACATAGCAGTTTCGCACTTGTAACGGTACAACACGCAGTATTTGGCTTGTTCATGCCGTTTTGTGTGCTTTCACAACATTTCACCTATCGCAGTTTAATACTCGCTATAAAACAACACTATCTCGTTAGATGACGTCGTTTTTGGTACTTTCACGACGCTACCTAGCTTAAACTAACCTAACCTAACCTTCGCACTTCTATCGTTAGAAAACGTTTTACTCACCACTTTACAATGTTTTCTACAAGATTACGACGGTTTCATGCGCTTTCACATTAGATATCGTAGTTCCCGACTTGTAATGTTGAAAAACACTACATCTCACTTAGTGACATTGTTTAATGCGGTTTTACGACGGTTCATATCTTAACCTAACCTAACATTCGCACTTGTATCTAAAAACGCTCTATTACACTGTTTTGTTCACAATTACAATATTTGCATAACCTTACAGTTTTTCACCAACTCATTGCAGTACAGAACGTTGTATCTCGCTAAATGACATTGTTCTTTAAGGTTTCACGATGCTTGCATGCGCTCTAACGAGAATATCACAATATAGCAGTTTCGCACTTGTAACGGTAGAACACGCAGTATTTGGCTTGTTCATGCCGTTTTGTGTGCTTTCACAACATTTCACCTATCGCAGTTTAATACTCGCTATAAAACAACACTATCTCGTTAGATGACGTCGTTTTTGGTAGTTTCACGACGCTACCTAGCATAAACTAACCTAACCTAACCTAACCTTCGCACTTCTATCGTTAGAAAACGTTTTACTCACCACTTTACAATGTTTTCTACAAGATTACGACGGTTTCATGCGCTTTCACATTAGATATCGCAGTTCCCAACTTGTAAAGGTGAAAAACACTGCATCTCACTAAGTGACATTGTTTATTGCGGTTTTAGCGCGGTTCATATCTTAACCTAACCTAACCTAACCTAACCTAACCCAACCTAACCTAACATAACCTAACCTAACCTAACCTAACCAAACCTAACCTAACGTAACCTAACCTAACCTAACCTAACCTAACCTAACCAAACCTAACCTAACCTAACCTAACGTAACCTAACCTAACCTAACCTAACGACGTTTGCAAGCGCTTTCACATTAGATATCGCAGTTCCCGACTTGTAATGGTGAAAACACTGCATCTCATCAAGTGACATTGTTTATTGCGGTTTTACGACGGTTCATATCTTAACCTAACCTAACATTCGCACTTGTATTAAAAAACGCTCTATTACACTGTTTCGTTCACAATTACGATATTTGCTTGACCTCACAGTTTCTCACCAACTTATTACAGTACAGAACGCTGTATCTCGCTAAATGACATCGTTCTTTAAGGTTTCACGATACTTGCATGCGCTTTAACAAGAATATCACATTATAGCAGTTTCGCACTTGTAACGGTACAAACGCAGTATCTGGCTTGTTCAAGCCGTTTTGTGTACTTTCACAACATTTCACCTATTGCAGTTACGTACATGCAATAAAACAACGCTATCTCGTTAGTTGACGTCCTTTTTGGTGGTCTCACGACGCTACATAGCTTAAACTAACATAACTCAAGCTAACCTTCGCACTTCTATCGTTAGAAAACGTTTTACTCGCAACTTTACAATGTTTTCTACAAGATTACGACGGTTTCATGCGCTTTCACATTAGATATCGTAGTTCCCGACTTGTAATGTTGAAAAACACTACATCTCACTAAGTGACATTGTTTAATGCGGTTTTACGACGGTTCATATCTTAACCTAACCTAACATTCGCACTTGTATCTAAAAACGCTCTATTACACTGTTTTGTTCACAATTACAATATTTGCATAACCTCACAGTTTTTCACCAACTCATTGCAGTACAGAACGTTGTATCTCGCTAAATGACATTGTTCTTTAAGGTTTCACGATGCTTGCATGCGCTCTAACGAGAATATCACAATATAGCAGTTTCGCACTTGTAACGGTAGAACACGCAGTATTTGGCTTGTTCATGCCGTTTTGTGTGCTTTCACAACATTTCACCTATCGCAGTTTAATACTCGCTATAAAACAACACTATCTCGTTAGATGACGTCGTTTTTGGTAGTTTCACGACGCTACCTAGCTTAAACTAACCTAACCTAACCTAACCTTCGCACTTCTATCGTTAGAAAACGTTTTACTCACCACTTTACAATGTTTTCTACAAGATTACGACGGTTTCATGCGCTTTCACATTAGATATCGCAGTTCCCAACTTGTAAAGGTGAAAAACACTGCATCTCACTAAGTGACATTGTTTATTGCGGTTTTAGCGCGGTTCATATCTTAACCTAACCTAACCTAACCTAACCTAACCCAACCTAACCTAACATAACCTAACCTAACCTAACCTAACCAAACCCAACCTAACGTAACATAACCTAACCTAACCTAACCTAACCTAACCAAACCTAACCTAACCTAACCTAACGTAACCTAACCTAACCTAACCTAACGACGTTTGCAAGCGCTTTCACATTAGATATCGCAGTTCCCGACTTGTAATGGTGAAAAACACTGCATCTCATCAAGTGACATTGTTTAATGCGGTTTTACGACGGTTCATATCTTAACCTAACCTAACATTCGCACTTGTATTAAAAAACGCTCTATTACACTGTTTCGTTCACAATTAGGATATTTGCATAACCTCGCAGTTTTTCACCAACTTATTGCAGTACAGAACGCTGTATCTCGCTAAATGACATCGTTCTTTAAGGTTTCACGATGCTTGCATGCGCTTTAACGAGAATATCACAACATAGCAGTTTCGCACTTGTAACGGTACAACACGCAGTATTTGGCTTGTTCATGCCGTTTTGTGTGCTTTCACAACATTTCACCTATCGCAGTTTCGTACTCGCAATAAAACAACACTATCTCGTTAGATGACGTTGTTTTTGGTAGTTTCACGACGCTACCTAGCTTAAACTAACATAACTCAACCTAACATAACCTTCGCATTTCTATCGTTAGAAAGCGTTTTACTCGCTACTTTACATTGCTTTCTACAACAATACGACGGTTTCAAGCGCTTTCACATTAGATATCGCAGTTCCCAACTTGTAAAGGTGAAAAACACTGCATCACACTAAGTGACATTGTGTAATGCGGTTTTAGCGCGGTTCATATCTTAACCTAACCTAACCTAACCTAACCCAACCTAACCTAACATAACCTAACCTAACCTAACCTAACCAAACCTAACCTAACGTAACCTAACCTAACCTAACCTAACCTAACCTAACCTAACGTAACCTAACGACGTTTGCAAGCGCTTTCACATTAGATATCGCAGTTCCCGACTTGTAATGGTGAAAAACACAGCATCTCACTAAGTGACATTGTTTAATGCGGTTTTAGCGCGGTTCATATCTTAACCTAACCTAACCTTACCTAACCCAACCTAACCTAACCTAACCTAACCAAACCTTACCTAACATCCCTAACCTAACCTAACCTAACCTAACCTAACTTACCAAACCTAACCTAACCTAACCTAACGTAACCTAACCTAACCTAACCTAACCTAACGACGTTTGCAAGCGCTTTCACATTAGATATCGCAGTTCCCGACTTGTAATGGTGAAAAACACTGCATCTCATCAAGTGACATTGTTTAATGCGGTTTTACGACGGTTCATATCTTAACCTAACCTAACATTCGCACTTGTATTAAAAAACGCTCTATTACACTGTTTCGTTCACAATTACGATATTTGCTTGACCTCACAGTTTCTCACCAACTTATTACAGTACAGAACGCTGTATCTCGCTAAATGACATCGTTCTTTAAGGTTTCACGATACTTGCATGCGCTTTACCGAGAATGTCAAAACATAGCAGTTTCGCACTTGTAACGGTACAACACGCAGTATTTGGCTTGTTCATGCCGTTTTGTGTGCTTTCACAACATTTCACCTATCGCAGTTTAATACTCGCTATAAAACAACACTATCTCGTTAGATGACGTCGTTTTTGGTACTTTCACGACGCTACCTAGCTTAAACTAACCTAACCTAACCTTCGCACTTCTATCGTTAGAAAACGTTTTACTCTCCACTTTACAATGTTTTCTACAAGATTACAACGGTTCCATGCGCTTTCACATTAGATATCGTAGTTCCCGACTTGTAATGTTGAAAAACACTACATCTCACTAAGTGACATTGTTTAATGCGGTTTTACGACGGTTCATATCTTAACCTAACCTAACATTCGCACTTGTATCTAAAAACGCTCTATTACACTGTTTTGTTCACAATTACAATATTTGCATAACCTCACAGTTTTTCACCAACTCATTGCAGTACAGAACGTTGTATCTCGCTAAATGACATTGTTCTTTAAGGTTTCACGATGCTTGCATGCGCTCTAACGAGAATATCACAATATAGCAGTTTCGCACTTGTAACGGTAGAACACGCAGTATTTGGCTTGTTCATGCCGTTTTGTGTGCTTTCACAACATTTCACCTATCGCAGTTTAATACTCGCTATAAAACAACACTATCTCGTTAGATGACGTCGTTTTTGGTAGTTTCACGACGCTACCTAGCTTAAACTAACCTAACCTAACCTAACCTTCGCACTTCTATCGTTAGAAAACGTTTTACTCACCACTTTACAATGTTTTCTACAAGATTACGACGGTTTCATGCGCTTTCACATTAGATATCGCAGTTCCCAACTTGTAAAGGTGAAAAACACTGCATCTCACTAAGTGACATTGTTTATTGCGGTTTTAGCGCGGTTCATATCTTAACCTAACCTAACCTAACCTAACCTAACCTAACCCAACCTAACCTAACATAACCTAACCTAACCTAACCTAACCAAACCTAACCTAACGTAACCTAACCTAACCTAACCTAACCTAACCTAACCTAACCAAACCTAACCTAACCTAACCTAACGTAACCTAACCTAACCTAACCTAACGACGTTTGCAAGCGCTTTCACATTAGATATCGCAGTTCCCGACTTGTAATGGTGAAAAACACTGCATCTCATCAAGTGACATTGTTTATTGCGGTTTTACGACGGTTCATATCTTAACCTAACCTAACATTCGCACTTGTATTAAAAAACGCTCTATTACACTGTTTCGTTCACAATTAGGATATTTGCATAACCTCACAGTTTTTCACCAACTTATTGCAGTACAGAACGCTGTATCTCGCTAAATGACATCGTTCTTTAAGGTTTCACGATGCTTGCATGCGCTTTAACGAGAATATCACAACATAGCAGTTTCGCACTTGTAACGGTACAACACGCAGTATTTGGCTTGTTCATGCCGTTTTGTGTGCTTTCACAACATTTCACCTATCGCAGTTTCGTACTCGCAATAAAACAACACTATCTCGTTAGATGACGTTGTTTTTGGTAGTTTCACGACGCTACCTAGCTTAAACTAACATAACTCAACCTAACATAACCTTCGCACTTCTATCGTTAGAAAACGTTTTACTCGCTACTTTACATTGCTTTCTACAACAATACGACGGTTTCAAGCGCTTTCACATTAGATATCACAGTTCCCAACTTGTAAAGGCGAAAAACACTGCATCTCACTAAGTGACATTGTTTAATGCGGTTTTACGACGGTTCATACCTTAACCTAACGTAACCTAACCTAACCTAACCTAACCTTACCTAACCTAACCTAACCTAACCTAACCCAACCCAACCCAACCTAACCTAACCTAACCTAACCTAAACTAACCTAACCCAACCTAACCTAACCTAACCTAACCTAACCCAACCCAACCCAACCCAACCTAACCTAACCAAACCTAACCTAACTTAACCTAACCTAACGTAACCTAACCTAACCTAACCTATTCTAACGTAACCTAACCTTTCCTGACCTAACCTAACCTAACGTAACCTAACCTAACCTAACCTAACATAACCTAACGTAACCTAACCTAACCTAACCTAACCTAGCCTAACCTAACCTAACCTAACCCAACCTAACCCAACCCAACCCAACCCAAACCAACAACACCCAACCAAACCTAACTAACCTAACCTAACCTTACCTAACCTAACCAAATTATCCTTACCTAACCTAACCTAACCTAACGTAACCTTACCTAACCTAACCTAACCTAACGTAACCTAACCTAACCTAACGTAACCTAACCTAACCTAACCCAACCTAACCTAACCTAACCTAACCCAACTCAACCCAACCTAACCTAATCTAACCTAACCTAACCTAACCTAACCTAACAAAACCTAACCTAACCTAACCTAACCTAACCTAACGACGGTTGCAAGCGCTTTCACATTAGATATCGCAGTTCCCGACTTTTAATGGTGAAAAACACTGCATCTCACTAATTGACATTGTTTAATGCGGTTTTACGACGGTTCATATCTTAACCTAACCTAACATTCGCACTTGTATCTAAAACCGCTCTATTACACTGTTTTGTTCACAATTACCATATTTGCATAACCTCACAGTTTTTTACCAACTTATTGCAGTACAGAACGTTGTATCTCGCTAAATGACATTGTTCTTTAAGGTTTCACGATGCTTGCATGCGCTTTAACGAGAATATCACAATATAGCAGTTTCGCACTTGTAACGGTAGAACACGCAGTATTTGGCTTGTTCATGCCGTTTTGTGTGCTTTCACATTTCACCTATCGCAGTTTAATACTCGCTATAAAACAACACTATCTCGTTAGATGACGTCGTTTTTGGTAGTTTCACGACGCTACCTAGCTTAAACTAACCTAACCTAACCTAACCTTCGCACTTCTATCGTTAGAAAACGTTTTACTCGCAACTTTACAATGTTTTCTACAAGATTACGACGGTTTCATGTGCTTTCACATTAGATATCGTAGTTCCCGACTTGTAATGTTGAAAAACACTACATCTCACTAAGTGACATTGTTTAATGCGGTTTTACGACGGTTGATATGTCAACCTAACCTAACATTCGCACTTGTATCTAAAGACGCTCAATTACACTGTTTCGTTCACAATTACGATATTTGCTTGACCTCACAGTTTCTCACCAACTTATTACAGTACAGAACGCTGTATCTCGCTAAATGACATCGTTCTTTAAGGTTTCACGATACTTGCATGCGCTTTACCGAGAATGTCAAAACATAGCAGTTTCGCACTTGTAACGGTACAACACGCAGTATTTGGCTTGTTCATGCCATTTTGTGTGCTTTCACATTTTACCTATCGCAGTTTCGTACTCGCAATAAAACAACACTATCTCGTTAGATGACGTCGTTTTTGGTGGTTTCACGACGCTACCTAGCTTAAACTAACATAACTCAACCTAATATAACCTTCGCACTTCTATTGTTAGAAAACGTTTTACTCGCTACTTTACATTGCTTTCTACAACATTACGACGGTTTCAAGCGCTTTCACATTAGATATCGCAGTTCCCAACTTGTAAAGGTGAAAAACACTGCATCTCACTAAGTGACATTGTTTATTGCGGTTTTACAATGGTTCATACCTTAACCTAACGTAACCTAACCTAACCTAACCCAACCTAACCTAACATAACCTAACTTAACATAACTTAACCTAACCTAACCTAACCAAACCTAACCTAACGTAACCTAACCTAACCTAACCTAACCTAACCTAACCTAACGACGTTTGCAAGCGCTTTCACATTAGATATCGCAGTTCCCAACTTGTAAAGGTGAAAAACACTGCATCTCACTAAGTGACATTGTTTAATGCGGTTTTAGCGCGGTTCGTATCTTAATCTAACCTAACCTAACCTAACCTAACCTAACCCAACCTAACCTAACATAACCTAACCTAACCTAACCTAACCAAACCTAACCTAACGTAACCTAACCTAACCTAACCTAACCTAACCTAACGACGTTTGCAAGCGCTTTCACATTATATATCGCAGTTCCCGACTTGTAATGGTGAAAAACACTGCATCTCACTAAGTGACATTGTTTAATGCGGTTTTACGACGGTTCATATCTTAACCTAACCTAACATTCGTACTTGTATGGAAAAACGCTCTATTACACTGTTTCGTTCACAATTACGATATTTGCATAACCTCACAGTTTTTCACCAACTTATTGCAGTACAGAACGCTGTATCTCGCTAAATGACATCGTTCTTTAAGGTTCCACGATGCTTGCATGCGCTTTAACAAGAATATCACATTATAGCAGTTTCGCACTTGTAACGGTACAAACGCAGTATCTGGCTTGTTCAAGCCGTTTTGTGTACTTTCACAACATTTCACCTATTGCAGTTACGTACATGCAATAAAACAACGCTATCTCGTTAGTTGACGTCCTTTTTGGTGGTCTCACGACGCTACATAGCTTAAACTAACATAACTCAAGCTAACCTTCGCACTTCTATCGTTAGAAAACGTTTTACTCGCAACTTTACAATGTTTTCTACAAGATTACGACGGTTTCATGCGCTTTCACATTAGATATCGTAGTTCCCGACTTGTAATGTTGAAAAACACTACATCTCACTAAGTGACATTGTTTAATGCGGTTTTACGACGGTTGATATCTCAACCTAACCTAACATTCGCACTTGTATCTAAATACGCTCAATTACACTGTTTCGTTCACAATTACGATATTTGCTTGACCTCACAGTTTCTCACCAACTTATTACAGTTCAGAACGCTGTATCTCGCTAAATGACATCGTTCTTTAAGGTTTCACGATACTTGCATGCGCTTTAACGAGAATATCACAATAAAGCAGTTTCGCACTTGTAACGGCACAAGACGCAGTAGCTGGCTAGTTCATGCCATTTTGTGCGCTTTCACAACATTTCACCTATCGCAGTTTAATACTCGCTATAAAACAACACTATCTCGTTAGATGACGTCGTTTTTTGTAGTTTCACGACGCTACCTAGCCTAAACTAACCTAACCTAACCTAACCTTCGCACTTCTATCGTTAGAAAACGTTTTACTCACCACTTTACAATGTTTTCTACAAGATTACGACGGTTTCATGCGCTTTCACATTAGATATCGTAGTTCCCGACTTGTAATGTTGAAAAACACTACATCTCACTAAGTGACATTGTTTAATGCGGTTTTACGACGGTTCATATCTTAACCTAACCTAACATTCGCACTTGTATCTAAAAACGCTCTATTACACTGTTTTGTTCACAATTACAATATTTGCATAACCTCACAGTTTTTCACCAACTTATTGCAGTACAGAACGTTGTATCTCGCTAAATGACATTGTTCTTTAAGGTTTCACGATGCTTGCATGCGCTTTAACGAGAATATCACAATATAGCAGTTTCACACGTGTAACGGTAGAACACGCAGTATTTGGCTTGTTCATGCCGTTTTGTGTGCTTTCGCAACAATTCACCTATCGCAGTTTATTACTCGCTATAAAACAACACTATCTCGTTAGATGACGTCGTTTTTGGTAGTTTCACGACGCTACCTAGCTTAAACTAACCTAACCTAACCTAACCTTCGCACTTCTATCGTTAGAAAACGTTTTACTCACCACTTTACAATGTTTTCTACAAGATTACGACGGTTTCATGCGCTTTCACATTAGATATCGCAGTTCCCAACTTGTAAAGGTGAAAAACACTGCATCTCACTAAGTGACATTGTTTAATGTGGTTTTAGCGCGGTTCATATCTTAACCTAACCTAACCTAACCTAACCCAACCTAACCTAACATAACCTAACCTAACCTAACCTAACCAAACCTAACCTAACGTAACCTAACCTAACCTAACCTAACCTAACCTAACCTAACGACGTTTGCAAGCGCTTTCGCATTAGATATCGCAGTTCCCGACTTGTAATGGTGAAAAACACAGCATCTCACTAAGTGACATTGTTTAATGCGGTTTTTGCGCGGTTCATATCTTAACCTAACCTAACCTTACCTAACCCAACCTAACCTAACCTAACCTAACCAAACCTTACCTAACATCCCTAACCTAACCTAACCTAACCTAACCAAACCTAACCTAACCTAACCTAACGTAACCTAACCTAACCTAACCTAACGACGTTTGCAAGCGCTTTCACATTAGATATCGCAGTTCCTGACTTGTAATGGTGAAAAACACTGCATCTCACTAAGTGACATTGTTTAATGCGGTTTTACGACGGTTCATATCTTAACCTAACCTAACATTCGCACTTGTATTAAAAAACGCTCTATTACACTGTTTCGTTCACAATTAGGATATTTGCATAACCTCACAGTTTTTCACCAACTTATTGCAGTACAGAACGCTGTATCTCGCTAAATGACATCGTTCTTTAAGGTTTCACGATGCTTGCATGCGCTTTAACGAGAATATCACAACATAGCAGTTTCGCACTTGTAACGGTACAACACGCAGTATTTGGCTTGTTCATGCCGTTTTGTGTGCTTTCACAACATTTCACCTATCGCAGTTTCGTACTCGCAATAAAACAACACTATCTCGTTAGATGACGTTGTCTTTGGTAGTTTCACGACGCTACCTAGCTTAAACTAACATAACTCAACCTAACATATTCTTCGCACTTCTATCGTTAGAAAACGTTTTACTCGCTACTTTACATTGCTTTCTACAACAATACGACGGTTTCAAGCGCTTTCACATTAGATATCGCAGTTCCCAACTTGTAAAGGTGAAAAACACTGCATCTCACTAAGTGACGTTGTGTATTGCGGTTTTAGCGCGGTTCATATCTTAACCTAACCTAACCTAACCCAACCTAACCTAACATAACCTAACCTAACCTAACCTAACCAAACCTAACCCAACCCAACCCAACCTAACCTAACCTAACCTAACCTAACCTAACCAAACCTTACCTAACATAACCTAACCTAACCTAACCTAACCTAACCAAACCTAACCTGACCTAACCCAACGTAACCTAACCTAACCTAACCTAACCAAACCTAACCTAACCTAACGACGTTTGCAAGTGCTTTCACATTAGATATCGCAGTTCCCGACTTGTAATGGTGAAAAACACTGCATCTCACTAAGTGACATTGTTTAATGCGGTTTTACGACGGTTCATATCTTAACCTAACCTAACATTCGCACTTGTATTAAAAAACGCTCTATTACACTGTTTCGTTCACAATTAGGATATTTGCTTGACCTCACAGTTTCTCACCAACTTATTACAGTACAGAACGCTGTATCTCGCTAAATGACATCGTTCTTTAAGGTTTCACGATACTTGCATGCGCTTTACCGAGAATGTCAAAACATAGCAGTTTCGCACTTGTAACGGTACAACACGCAGTATTTGGCTTGTTCATGCCGTTTTGTGTGCTTTCACATTTTACCTATCGCAGTTTCGTACTCGCAATAAAACAACACTATCTCGTTAGATGACGTCGTTTTTGGTGGTTTCACGACGCTACCTAGCTTAAACTAACATCACTCAACCTAATATAACCTTCGCACTTCTATTGTTAGAAAACGTTTTACTCGCTACTTTACATTGCTTTCTACAACATTACGACGGTTTCAAGCGCTTTCACATTAGATATCGCAGTTCCCAACTTGTAAAGGTGAAAAACACTGCATCTCACTAAGTGACATTGTTTATTGCGGTTTTACAATGGTTCATACCTTAACCTAACGTAACCTAACCTAACCTAACCCAACCTAACCTAACATAACCTAACCTAACATAACTTAACCTAACCTAACCTAACCAAACCTAACCTAACGTAACCTAACCTAACCTAACCTAACCTAACCTAACCTAACCTAACGACGTTTGCAAGCGCTTTCACATTAGATATCGCAGTTCCCAACTTGTAAAGGTGAAAAACACTGCATCTCACTAAGTGACATTGTTTAATGCGGTTTTAGCGCGGTTCGTATCTTAATCTAACCTAACCTAACCTAACCTAACCTAACCCAACCTAACCTAACATAACCTAACCTAACCTAACCTAACCAAACCTAACCTAACGTAACCTAACCTAACCTAACCTAACCTAACCTAACGACGTTTGCAAGCGCTTTCACATTAGATATCGCAGTTCCCGACTTGTAATGGTGAAAAACACTGCATCTCACTAAGTGACATTGTTTAATGCGGTTTTACGACGGTTCATATCTTAACCTAACCTAACATTCGTACTTGTATGGAAAAACGCTCTATTACACTGTTTCGTTCACAATTACGATATTTGCATAACCTCACAGTTTTTCACCAACTTATTGCAGTACAGAACGCTGTATCTCGCTAAATGACATCGTTCTTTAAGGTTCCACGATGCTTGCATGCGCTTTAACAAGAATATCACATTATAGCAGTTTCGCACTTGTAACGGTACAACACGCAGTATCTGGCTTGTTCAAGCCGTTTTGTGTACTTTCACAACATTTCACCTATTGCAGTTACGTACATGCAATAAAACAACGCTATCTCGTTAGTTGACGTCCTTTTTGGTGGTCTCACGACGCTACATAGCTTAAACTAACATAACTCAAGCTAACCTTCGCACTTCTATCGTTAGAAAACGTTTTACTCGCAACTTTACAATGTTTTCTACAAGATTACGACGGTTTCATGCGCTTTCACATTAGATATCGTAGTTCCCGACTTGTAATGTTGAAAAACACTACATCTCACTAAGTGACATTGTTTAATGCGGTTTTACGACGGTTGATATCTCAACCTAACCTAACATTCGCACTTGTATCTAAATACGCTCAATTACACTGTTTCGTTCACAATTACGATATTTGCTTGACCTCACAGTTTCTCACCAACTTATTACAGTTCAGAACGCTGTATCTCGCTAAATGACATTGTTCTTTAAGGTTTCACGATGCTTGCATGCGCTTTAACGAGAATATCACAATATAGCAGTTTCACACGTGTAACGGTAGAACACGCAGTATTTGGCTTGTTCATGCCGTTTTGTGTGCTTTCGCAACAATTCACCTATCGCAGTTTATTACTCGCTATAAAACAACACTATCTCGTTAGATGACGTCGTTTTTGGTAGTTTCACGACGCTACCTAGCTTAAACTAACCTAACCTAACCTAACCTTCGCACTTCTATCGTTAGAAAACGTTTTACTCACCACTTTACAATGTTTTCTACAAGATTACGACGGTTTCATGCGCTTTCACATTAGATATCGCAGTTCCCAACTTGTAAAGGTGAAAAACACTGCATCTCACTAAGTGACATTGTTTAATGTGGTTTTAGCGCGGTTCATATCTTAACCTAACCTAACCTAACCTAACCCAACCTAACCTAACATAACCTAACCTAACCTAACCTAACCAAACCTAACCTAACGTAACCTAACCTAACCTAACCTAACCTAACCTAACCTAACGACGTTTGCAAGCGTTTTCGCATTAGATATCGCAGTTCCCGACTTGTAATGGTGAAAAACACAGCATCTCACTAAGTGACATTGTTTAATGCGGTTTTTGCGCGGTTCATATCTTAACCTAACCTAACCTTACCTAACCCAACCTAACCTAACCTAACCTAACCAAACCTTACCTAACATTCCTAACCTAACCTAACCTAACCTAACCAAACCTAACCTAACCTAACCTAACGTAACCTAACCTAACCTAACCTAACGACGTTTGCAAGCGCTTTCACATTAGATATCGCAGTTCCTGACTTGTAATGGTGAAAAACACTGCATCTCACTAAGTGACATTGTTTAATGCGGTTTTACGACGGTTCATATCTTAACCTAACCTAACATTCGCACTTGTATTAAAAAACGCTCTATTACACTGTTTCGTTCACAATTAGGATATTTGCATAACCTCACAGTTTTTCACCAACTTATTGCAGTACAGAACGCTGTATCTCGCTAAATGACATCGTTCTTTAAGGTTTCACGATGCTTGCATGCGCTTTAACGAGAATATCACAACATAGCAGTTTCGCACTTGTAACGGTACAACACGCAGTATTTGGCTTGTTCATGCCGTTTTGTGTGCTTTCACAACATTTCACCTATCGCAGTTTCGTACTCGCAATAAAACTACACTATCTCGTTAGATGACGTTGTCTTTGGTAGTTTCACGACGCTACCTAGCTTAAACTAACATAACTTAACCTAACATAACCTTCGCACTTCTATCGTTAGAAAACGTTTTACTCGCTACTTTACATTGCTTTCTACAACAATACGACGGTTTCAAGCGCTTTCACATTAGATATCGCAGTTCCCAACTTGTAAAGGTGAAAAACACTGCATCTCACTAAGTGACGTTGTGTATTGCGGTTTTAGCGCGGTTCATATCTTAACCTAACCTAACCTAACCCAACCTAACCTAACATAACCTAACCTAACCTAACCTAACCAAACCTAACCTAACGTAACCTAACCTAACCTAACCTAACCTAACCTAACGACGTTTGCAAGCGCTTTCACATTAGATATCGCAGTTCCCGACTTGTAATGGTGAAAAACACAGCATCTCACTAAGTGACATTGTTTAATGCGGTTTTAGCGCGGTTCATATCTTAACCTAACCTAACCTTACCTAACCCAACCTAACCTAACCTAACCTAACCAAACCTTACCTAACATCCCTAACCTAACCTAACCTAACCTAACCAAACCTAACCTAACCTAACCTTACGTAACCTAACCTAACCTAACCTAACCTAACGACGTTTGCAAGCGCTTTCACATTAGATATCGCAGTTCCCGACTTGTAATGGTGAAAAACACTGCATCTCACTAAGTGACATTGTTTAATGCGGTTTTACGACGGTTCATATCTTAACCTAACCTAACATTCGTACTTGTATGGAAAAACGCTCTATTACACTGTTTCGTTCACAATTACGATATTTGCATAACCTCACAGTTTTTCACCAACTTATTGCAGTACAGAACGCTGTATCTCGCTAAATGACATCGTTCTTTAAGGTTCCACGATGCTTGCATGCGCTTTAACAAGAATATCACATTATAGCAGTTTCGCACTTGTAACGGTACAACACGCAGTATCTGGCTTGTTCAAGCCGTTTTGTGTACTTTCACAACATTTCACCTATTGCAGTTACGTACATGCAATAAAACAACGCTATCTCGTTAGTTGACGTCCTTTTTGGTGGTCTCACGACGCTACATAGCTTAAACTAACATAACTCAAGCTAACCTTCGCACTTCTATCGTTAGAAAACGTTTTACTCGCAACTTTACAATGTTTTCTACAAGATTACGACGGTTTCATGCGCTTTCACATTAGATATTGTAGTTCCCGACTTGTAATGTTGAAAAACACTACATCTCACTAAGTGACATTGTTTAATGCGGTTTTACGACGGTTGATATCTCAACCTAACCTAACATTCGCACTTGTATCTAAATACGCTCAATTACACTGTTTCGTTCACAATTACGATATTTGCTTGACCTCACAGTTTCTCACCAACTTATTACAGTTCAGAACGCTGTATCTCGCTAAATGACATCGTTCTTTAAGGTTTCACGATACTTGCATGCGCTTTAACGAGAATATCACAATAAAGCAGTTTCGCACTTGTAACGGCACAAGACGCAGTAGCTGGCTAGTTCATGCCATTTTGTGCGCTTTCACAACATTTCACCTATCGCAGTTTAATACTCGCTATAAAACAACACTATCTCGTTAGATGACGTCGTTTTTGGTAGTTTCACGACGCTACCTAGCCTAAACTAACCTAACCTAACCTAACCTTCGCACTTCTATCGTTAGAAAACGTTTTACTCACCACTTTACAATGTTTTCTACAAGATTACGACGGTTTCATGCGCTTTCACATTAGATATCGTAGTTCCCGACTTGTAATGTTGAAAAACACTACATCTCACTAAGTGACATTGTTTAATGCGGTTTTACGACGGTTCATATCTTAACCTAACCTAACATTCGCACTTGTATCTAAAAACGCTCTATTACACTGTTTTGTTCACAATTACAATATTTGCATAACCTCACAGTTTTTCACCAACTTATTGCAGTACAGAACGTTGTATCTCGCTAAATGACATTGTTCTTTAAGGTTTCACGATGCTTGCATGCGCTTTAACGAGAATATCACAATAAAGCAGTTTCGCACTTGTAACGGTACAACACGCAGTATTTGGCTTGTTCATGCCGTTTTGTGTGCTTTCACAACATTTCACCTATCGCAGTTTCGTACTCGCAATAAAACAACACTATCTCGTTAGATGACGTTGTCTTTGGTAGTTTCACGACGCTACCTAGCTTAAACTAACATAACTCAACCTAACATAACCTTCGCACTTCTATCGTTAGAAAACGTTTTACTCGCTACTTTACATTGCTTTCTACAACAATACGACGGTTTCAAGCGCTTTCACATTAGATATCGCAGTTCCCAACTTGTAAAGGTGAAAAACACTGCATCTCACTAAGTGACGTTGTGTATTGCGGTTTTAGCGCGGTTCATATCTTAACCTAACCTAACCTAACCCAACCTAACCTAACATAACCTAACCTAACCTAACCTAACCAAACCTAACCTAACGTAACCTAACCTAACCTAACCTAACCTAACCTAACCTAACGACGTTTGCAAGCGCTTTCACATTAGATATCGCAGTTCCCGACTTGTAATGGTGAAAAACACAGCATCTCACTAAGTGACATTGTTTAATGCGGTTTTAGCGCGGTTCATATCTTAACCTAACCTAACCTTACCTAACCCAACCTAACCTAACCTAACCTAACCAAACCTTACCTAACATCCCTAACCTAACCTAACCTAACCTAACCTAACCAAACCTAACCTAACCTAACCTTACGTAACCTAACCTAACCTAACCTAACCTAACGACGTTTGCAAGCGCTTTCACATTAGATATCGCAGTTCCCGACTTGTAATGGTGAAAACACTGCATCTCATCAAGTGACATTGTTTATTGCGGTTTTACGACGGTTCATATCTTAACCTAACCTAACATTCGCACTTGTATTAAAAAACGCTCTATTACACTGTTTCGTTCACAATTACGATATTTGCTTGACCTCACAGTTTCTCACCAACTTATTACAGTACAGAACGCTGTATCTCGCTAAATGACATCGTTCTTTAAGGTTTCACGATACTTGCATGCGCTTTACCGAGAATGTCAAAACATAGCAGTTTCGCACTTGTAACGGTACAACACGCAGTATTTGGCTTGTTCATGCCGTTTTGTGTGCTTTCACAACATTTCACCTATCGCAGTTTAATACTCGCTATAAAACAACACTATCTCGTTAGATGACGTCGTTTTTGGTACTTTCACGACGCTACCTAGCTTAAACTAACCTAACCTAACCTTCGCACTTCTATCGTTAGAAAACGTTTTACTCACCACTTTACAATGTTTTCTACAAGATTACGACGGTTTCATGCGCTTTCACATTAGATATCGTAGTTCCCGACTTGTAATGTTGAAAAACACTACATCTCACTAAGTGACATTGTTTAATGCGGTTTTACGACGGTTCATATCTTAACCTAACCTAACATTCGCACTTGTATCTAAAAACGCTCTATTACACTGTTTTGTTCACAATTACAATATTTGCATAACCTCACAGTTTTTCACCAACTCATTGCAGTACAGAACGTTGTATCTCGCTAAATGACATTGTTCTTTAAGGTTTCACGATGCTTGCATGCGCTCTAACGAGAATATCACAATATAGCAGTTTCGCACTTGTAACGGTAGAACACGCAGTATTTGGCTTG
The DNA here is from genome assembly GCF_043290135.1 of Rhipicephalus microplus. Lineage (NCBI taxonomy): Eukaryota > Metazoa > Arthropoda > Arachnida > Ixodida > Ixodidae > Rhipicephalus > Rhipicephalus microplus. Next base: position 188,377 of record NW_027464698.1, on the reverse strand, counting down.
TTCATGCCGTTTTGTGTGCTTTCACAACATTTCACCTATCGCAGTTTAATACTCGCTATAAAACAACACTATCTCGTTAGATGACGTCGTTTTTGGTAGTTTCACGACGCTACCTAGCTTAAACTAACCTAACCTAACCTAACCTTCGCACTTCTATCGTTAGAAAACGTTTTACTCACCACTTTACAATGTTTTCTACAAGATTACGACGGTTTCATGCGCTTTCACATTAGATATCGCAGTTCCCAACTTGTAAAGGTGAAAAACACTGCATCTCACTAAGTGACATTGTTTATTGCGGTTTTAGCGCGGTTCATATCTTAACCTAACCTAACCTAACCTAACCTAACCCAACCTAACCTAACATAACCTAACCTAACCTAACCTAACCAAACCTAACCTAACGTAACCTAACCTAACCTAACCTAACCTAACCTAACCTAACCAAACCTAACCTAACCTAACCTAACGTAACCTAACCTAACCTAACCTAACGACGTTTGCAAGCGCTTTCACATTAGATATCGCAGTTCCCGACTTGTAATGGTGAAAACACTGCATCTCATCAAGTGACATTGTTTATTGCGGTTTTACGACGGTTCATATCTTAACCTAACCTAACATTCGCACTTGTATTAAAAAACGCTCTATTACACTGTTTCGTTCACAATTACGATATTTGCTTGACCTCACAGTTTCTCACCAACTTATTACAGTACAGAACGCTGTATCTCGCTAAATGACATCGTTCTTTAAGGTTTCACGATACTTGCATGCGCTTTACCGAGAATGTCAAAACATAGCAGTTTCGCACTTGTAACGGTACAACACGCAGTATTTGGCTTGTTCATGCCGTTTTGTGTGCTTTCACAACATTTCACCTATCGCAGTTTAATACTCGCTATAAAACAACACTATCTCGTTAGATGACGTCGTTTTTGGTACTTTCACGACGCTACCTAGCTTAAACTAACCTAACCTAACCTTCGCACTTCTATCGTTAGAAAACGTTTTACTCACCACTTTACAATGTTTTCTACAAGATTACGACGGTTTCATGCGCTTTCACATTAGATATCGTAGTTCCCGACTTGTAATGTTGAAAAACACTACATCTCACTAAGTGACATTGTTTAATGCGGTTTTACGACGGTTCATATCTTAACCTAACCTAACATTCGCACTTGTATCTAAAAACGCTCTATTACACTGTTTTGTTCACAATTACAATATTTGCATAACCTCACAGTTTTTCACCAACTCATTGCAGTACAGAACGTTGTATCTCGCTAAATGACATTGTTCTTTAAGGTTTCACGATGCTTGCATGCGCTCTAACGAGAATATCACAATATAGCAGTTTCGCACTTGTAACGGTAGAACACGCAGTATTTGGCTTGTTCATGCCGTTTTGTGTGCTTTCACAACATTTCACCTATCGCAGTTTAATACTCGCTATAAAACAACACTATCTCGTTAGATGACGTCGTTTTTGGTAGTTTCACGACGCTACCTAGCTTAAACTAACCTAACCTAACCTAACCTTCGCACTTCTATCGTTAGAAAACGTTTTACTCACCACTTTACAATGTTTTCTACAAGATTACGACGGTTTCATGCGCTTTCACATTAGATATCGCAGTTCCCAACTTGTAAAGGTGAAAAACACTGCATCTCACTAAGTGACATTGTTTATTGCGGTTTTAGCGCGGTTCATATCTTAACCTAACCTAACCTAACCTAACCTAACCCAACCTAACCTAACATAACCTAACCTAACCTAACCTAACCAAACCCAACCTAACGTAACATAACCTAACCTAACCTAACCTAACCTAACCAAACCTAACCTAACCTAACCTAACCTAACCTAACCTAACCTAACCTAACGACGTTTGCAAGCGCTTTCACATTAGATATCGCAGTTCCCAACTTGTAAAGGTGAAAAACACTGCATCTCACTAAGTGACATTGTTTAATGCGGTTTTAGCGCGGTTCGTATCTTAATCTAACCTAACCTAACCTAACCTAACCTAACCCAACCTAACCTAACATAACCTAACCTAACCTAACCTAACCAAACCTAACCTAACGTAACCTAACCTAACCTAACCTAACCTAACCTAACGACGTTTGCAAGCGCTTTCACATTAGATATCGCAGTTCCCGACTTGTAATGGTGAAAAACACTGCATCTCACTAAGTGACATTGTTTAATGCGGTTTTACGACGGTTCATATCTTAACCTAACCTAACATTCGTACTTGTATGGAAAAACGCTCTATTACACTGTTTCGTTCACAATTACGATATTTGCATAACCTCACAGTTTTTCACCAACTTATTGCAGTACAGAACGCTGTATCTCGCTAAATGACATCGTTCTTTAAGGTTCCACGATGCTTGCATGCGCTTTAACAAGAATATCACATTATAGCAGTTTCGCACTTGTAACGGTACAACACGCAGTATCTGGCTTGTTCAAGCCGTTTTGTGTACTTTCACAACATTTCACCTATTGCAGTTACGTACATGCAATAAAACAACGCTATCTCGTTAGTTGACGTCCTTTTTGGTGGTCTCACGACGCTACATAGCTTAAACTAACATAACTCAAGCTAACCTTCGCACTTCTATCGTTAGAAAACGTTTTACTCGCAACTTTACAATGTTTTCTACAAGATTACGACGGTTTCATGCGCTTTCACATTAGATATCGTAGTTCCCGACTTGTAATGTTGAAAAACACTACATCTCACTAAGTGACATTGTTTAATGCGGTTTTACGACGGTTGATATCTCAACCTAACCTAACATTCGCACTTGTATCTAAATACGCTCAATTACACTGTTTCGTTCACAATTACGATATTTGCTTGACCTCACAGTTTCTCACCAACTTATTACAGTTCAGAACGCTGTATCTCGCTAAATGACATTGTTCTTTAAGGTTTCACGATGCTTGCATGCGCTTTAACGAGAATATCACAATATAGCAGTTTCACACGTGTAACGGTAGAACACGCAGTATTTGGCTTGTTCATGCCGTTTTGTGTGCTTTCGCAACAATTCACCTATCGCAGTTTATTACTCGCTATAAAACAACACTATCTCGTTAGATGACGTCGTTTTTGGTAGTTTCACGACGCTACCTAGCTTAAACTAACCTAACCTAACCTAACCTTCGCACTTCTATCGTTAGAAAACGTTTTACTCACCACTTTACAATGTTTTCTACAAGATTACGACGGTTTCATGCGCTTTCACATTAGATATCGCAGTTCCCAACTTGTAAAGGTGAAAAACACTGCATCTCACTAAGTGACATTGTTTAATGTGGTTTTAGCGCGGTTCATATCTTAACCTAACCTAACCTAACCTAACCCAACCTAACCTAACATAACCTAACCTAACCTAACCTAACCAAACCTAACCTAACGTAACCTAACCTAACCTAACCTAACCTAACCTAACCTAACGACGTTTGCAAGCGCTTTCGCATTAGATATCGCAGTTCCCGACTTGTAATGGTGAAAAACACAGCATCTCACTAAGTGACATTGTTTAATGCGGTTTTTGCGCGGTTCATATCTTAACCTAACCTAACCTTACCTAACCCAACCTAACCTAACCTAACCTAACCAAACCTTACCTAACATTCCTAACCTAACCTAACCTAACCTTACCAAACCTAACCTAACCTAACCTAACGTAACCTAACCTAACCTAACCTAACGACGTTTGCAAGCGCTTTCACATTAGATATCGCAGTTCCTGACTTGTAATGGTGAAAAACACTGCATCTCACTAAGTGACATTGTTTAATGCGGTTTTACGACGGTTCATATCTTAACCTAACCTAACATTCGCACTTGTATTAAAAAACGCTCTATTACACTGTTTCGTTCACAATTAGGATATTTGCATAACCTCACAGTTTTTCACCAACTTATTGCAGTACAGAACGCTGTATCTCGCTAAATGACATCGTTCTTTAAGGTTTCACGATGCTTGCATGCGCTTTAACGAGAATATCACAACATAGCAGTTTCGCACTTGTAACGGTACAACACGCAGTATTTGGCTTGTTCATGCCGTTTTGTGTGCTTTCACAACATTTCACCTATCGCAGTTTCGTACTCGCAATAAAACAACACTATCTCGTTAGATGACGTTGTCTTTGGTAGTTTCACGACGCTACCTAGCTTAAACTAACATAACTTAACCTAACATAACCTTCGCACTTCTATCGTTAGAAAACGTTTTACTCGCTACTTTACATTGCTTTCTACAACAATACGACGGTTTCAAGCGCTTTCACATTAGATATCGCAGTTCCCAACTTGTAAAGGTGAAAAACACTGCATCTCACTAAGTGACGTTGTGTATTGCGGTTTTAGCGCGGTTCATATCTTAACCTAACCTAACCTAACCCAACCTAACCTAACATAACCTAACCTAACCTAACCTAACCAAACCTAACCTAACGTAACCTAACCTAACCTAACCTAACCTAACGACGTTTGCAAGCGCTTTCACATTAGATATCGCAGTTCCCGACTTGTAATGGTGAAAAACACAGCATCTCACTAAGTGACATTGTTTAATGCGGTTTTAGCGCGGTTCATATCTTAACCTAACCTAACCTTACCTAACCCAACCTAACCTAACCTAACCTAACCAAACCTTACCTAACATCCCTAACCTAACCTAACCTAACCTAACCAAACCTAACCTAACCTAACCTTACGTAACCTAACCTAACCTAACCTAACCTAACGACGTTTGCAAGCGCTTTCACATTAGATATCGCAGTTCCCGACTTGTAATGGTGAAAAACACTGCATCTCACTAAGTGACATTGTTTAATGCGGTTTTACGACGGTTCATATCTTAACCTAACCTAACATTCGTACTTGTATGGAAAAACGCTCTATTACACTGTTTCGTTCACAATTACGATATTTGCATAACCTCACAGCTTTTCACCAACTTATTGCAGTACAGAACGCTGTATCTCGCTAAATGACATCGTTCTTTAAGGTTCCACGATGCTTGCATGCGCTTTAACAAGAATATCACATTATAGCAGTTTCGCACTTGTAACGGTACAACACGCAGTATCTGGCTTGTTCAAGCCGTTTTGTGTACTTTCACAACATTTCACCTATTGCAGTTACGTACATGCAATAAAACAACGCTATCTCGTTAGTTGACGTCCTTTTTGGTGGTCTCACGACGCTACATAGCTTAAACTAACATAACTCAAGCTAACCTTCGCACTTCTATCGTTAGAAAACGTTTTACTCGCAACTTTACAATGTTTTCTACAAGATTACGACGGTTTCATGCGCTTTCACATTAGATATTGTAGTTCCCGACTTGTAATGTTGAAAAACACTACATCTCACTAAGTGACATTGTTTAATGCGGTTTTACGACGGTTGATATCTCAACCTAACCTAACATTCGCACTTGTATCTAAATACGCTCAATTACACTGTTTCGTTCACAATTACGATATTTGCTTGACCTCACAGTTTCTCACCAACTTATTACAGTTCAGAACGCTGTATCTCGCTAAATGACATCGTTCTTTAAGGTTTCACGATACTTGCATGCGCTTTAACGAGAATATCACAATAAAGCAGTTTCGCACTTGTAACGGCACAAGACGCAGTAGCTGGCTAGTTCATGCCATTTTGTGCGCTTTCACAACATTTCACCTATCGCAGTTTAATACTCGCTATAAAACAACACTATCTCGTTAGATGACGTCGTTTTTGGTAGTTTCACGACGCTACCTAGCCTAAACTAACCTAACCTAACCTAACCTTCGCACTTCTATCGTTAGAAAACGTTTTACTCACCACTTTACAATGTTTTCTACAAGATTACGACGGTTTCATGCGCTTTCACATTAGATATCGTAGTTCCCGACTTGTAATGTTGAAAAACACTACATCTCACTAAGTGACATTGTTTAATGCGGTTTTACGACGGTTCATATCTTAACCTAACCTAACATTCGCACTTGTATCTAAAAACGCTCTATTACACTGTTTTGTTCACAATTACAATATTTGCATAACCTCACAGTTTTTCACCAACTTATTGCAGTACAGAACGTTGTATCTCGCTAAATGACATTGTTCTTTAAGGTTTCACGATGCTTGCATGCGCTTTAACGAGAATATCACAATAAAGCAGTTTCGCACTTGTAACGGTACAACACGCAGTATTTGGCTTGTTCATGCCGTTTTGTGTGCTTTCACAACATTTCACCTATCGCAGTTTCGTACTCGCAATAAAACAACACTATCTCGTTAGATGACGTTGTCTTTGGTAGTTTCACGACGCTACCTAGCTTAAACTAACATAACTCAACCTAACATAACCTTCGCACTTCTATCGTTAGAAAACGTTTTACTCGCTACTTTACATTGCTTTCTACAACAATACGACGGTTTCAAGCGCTTTCACATTAGATATCGCAGTTCCCAACTTGTAAAGGTGAAAAACACTGCATCTCACTAAGTGACGTTGTGTATTGCGGTTTTAGCGCGGTTCATATCTTAACCTAACCTAACCTAACCCAACCTAACCTAACATAACCTAACCTAACCTAACCTAACCAAACCTAACCTAACGTAACCTAACCTAACCTAACCTAACCTAACCTAACGACGTTTGCAAGCGCTTTCACATTAGATATCGCAGTTCCCGACTTGTAATGGTGAAAAACACAGCATCTCACTAAGTGACATTGTTTAATGCGGTTTTAGCGCGGTTCATATCTTAACCTAACCTAACCTTACCTAACCCAACCTAACCTAACCTAACCTAACCAAACCTTACCTAACATCCCTAACCTAACCTAACCTAACCTAACCTAACCAAACCTAACCTAACCTAACCTTACGTAACCTAACCTAACCTAACCTAACCTAACGACGTTTGCAAGCGCTTTCACATTAGATATCGCAGTTCCCGACTTGTAATGGTGAAAACACTGCATCTCATCAAGTGACATTGTTTATTGCGGTTTTACGACGGTTCATATCTTAACCTAACCTAACATTCGCACTTGTATTAAAAAACGCTCTATTACACTGTTTCGTTCACAATTACGATATTTGCTTGACCTCACAGTTTCTCACCAACTTATTACAGTACAGAACGCTGTATCTCGCTAAATGACATCGTTCTTTAAGGTTTCACGATACTTGCATGCGCTTTACCGAGAATGTCAAAACATAGCAGTTTCGCACTTGTAACGGTACAACACGCAGTATTTGGCTTGTTCATGCCGTTTTGTGTGCTTTCACAACATTTCACCTATCGCAGTTTAATACTCGCTATAAAACAACACTATCTCGTTAGATGACGTCGTTTTTGGTACTTTCACGACGCTACCTAGCTTAAACTAACCTAACCTAACCTTCGCACTTCTATCGTTAGAAAACGTTTTACTCACCACTTTACAATGTTTTCTACAAGATTACGACGGTTTCATGCGCTTTCACATTAGATATCGTAGTTCCCGACTTGTAATGTTGAAAAACACTACATCTCACTAAGTGACATTGTTTAATGCGGTTTTACGACGGTTCATATCTTAACCTAACCTAACATTCGCACTTGTATCTAAAAACGCTCTATTACACTGTTTTGTTCACAATTACAATATTTGCATAACCTCACAGTTTTTCACCAACTCATTGCAGTACAGAACGTTGTATCTCGCTAAATGACATTGTTCTTTAAGGTTTCACGATGCTTGCATGCGCTCTAACGAGAATATCACAATATAGCAGTTTCGCACTTGTAACGGTAGAACACGCAGTATTTGGCTTGTTCATGCCGTTTTGTGTGCTTTCACAACATTTCACCTATCGCAGTTTAATACTCGCTATAAAACAACACTATCTCGTTAGATGACGTCGTTTTTGGTAGTTTCACGACGCTACCTAGCTTAAACTAACCTAACCTAACCTAACCTTCGCACTTCTATCGTTAGAAAACGTTTTACTCACCACTTTACAATGTTTTCTACAAGATTACGACGGTTTCATGCGCTTTCACATTAGATATCGCAGTTCCCAACTTGTAAAGGTGAAAAACACTGCATCTCACTAAGTGACATTGTTTATTGCGGTTTTAGCGCGGTTCATATCTTAACCTAACCTAACCTAACCTAACCTAACCCAACCTAACCTAACATAACCTAACCTAACCTAACCTAACCAAACCTAACCTAACGTAACCTAACCTAACCTAACCTAACCTAACCTAACCTAACCAAACCTAACCTAACCTAACCTAACGTAACCTAACCTAACCTAACCTAACGACGTTTGCAAGCGCTTTCACATTAGATATCGCAGTTCCCGACTTGTAATGGTGAAAACACTGCATCTCATCAAGTGACATTGTTTATTGCGGTTTTACGACGGTTCATATCTTAACCTAACCTAACATTCGCACTTGTATTAAAAAACGCTCTATTACACTGTTTCGTTCACAATTACGATATTTGCTTGACCTCACAGTTTCTCACCAACTTATTACAGTACAGAACGCTGTATCTCGCTAAATGACATCGTTCTTTAAGGTTTCACGATACTTGCATGCGCTTTACCGAGAATGTCAAAACATAGCAGTTTCGCACTTCTAACGGTACAACACGCAGTATTTGGCTTGTTCATGCCGTTTTGTGTGCTTTCACAACATTTCACCTATCGCAGTTTAATACTCGCTATAAAACAACACTATCTCGTTAGATGACGTCGTTTTTGGTACTTTCACGACGCTACCTAGCTTAAACTAACCTAACCTAACCTTCGCACTTCTATCGTTAGAAAACGTTTTACTCACCACTTTACAATGTTTTCTACAAGATTACGACGGTTTCATGCGCTTTCACATTAGATATCGTAGTTCCCGACTTGTAATGTTGAAAAACACTACATCTCACTAAGTGACATTGTTTAATGCGGTTTTACGACGGTTCATATCTTAACCTAACCTAACATTCGCACTTGTATCTAAAAACGCTCTATTACACTGTTTTGTTCACAATTACAATATTTGCATAACCTCACAGTTTTTCACCAACTCATTGCAGTACAGAACGTTGTATCTCGCTAAATGACATTGTTCTTTAAGGTTTCACGATGCTTGCATGCGCTCTAACGAGAATATCACAATATAGCAGTTTCGCACTTGTAACGGTAGAACACGCAGTATTTGGCTTGTTCATGCCGTTTTGTGTGCTTTCACAACATTTCACCTATCGCAGTTTAATACTCGCTATAAAACAACACTATCTCGTTAGATGACGTCGTTTTTGGTAGTTTCACGACGCTACCTAGCTTAAACTAACCTAACCTAACCTAACCTTCGCACTTCTATCGTTAGAAAACGTTTTACTCACCACTTTACAATGTTTTCTACAAGATTACGACGGTTTCATGCGCTTTCACATTAGATATCGCAGTTCCCAACTTGTAAAGGTGAAAAACACTGCATCTCACTAAGTGACATTGTTTATTGCGGTTTTAGCGCGGTTCATATCTTAACCTAACCTAACCTAACCTAACCTAACCCAACCTAACCTAACATAACCTAACCTAACCTAACCTAACCAAACCCAACCTAACGTAACATAACCTAACCTAACCTAACCTAACCTAACCAAACCTAACCTAACCTAACCTAACGTAACCTAACCTAACCTAACCTAACGACGTTTGCAAGCGCTTTCACATTAGATATCGCAGTTCCCGACTTGTAATGGTGAAAAACACTGCATCTCATCAAGTGACATTGTTTAATGCGGTTTTACGACGGTTCATATCTTAACCTAACCTAACATTCGCACTTGTATTAAAAAACGCTCTATTACACTGTTTCGTTCACAATTAGGATATTTGCATAACCTCGCAGTTTTTCACCAACTTATTGCAGTACAGAACGCTGTATCTCGCTAAATGACATCGTTCTTTAAGGTTTCACGATGCTTGCATGCGCTTTAACGAGAATATCACAACATAGCAGTTTCGCACTTGTAACGGTACAACACGCAGTATTTGGCTTGTTCATGCCGTTTTGTGTGCTTTCACAACATTTCACCTATCGCAGTTTCGTACTCGCAATAAAACAACACTATCTCGTTAGATGACGTTGTTTTTGGTAGTTTCACGACGCTACCTAGCTTAAACTAACATAACTCAACCTAACATAACCTTCGCATTTCTATCGTTAGAAAGCGTTTTACTCGCTACTTTACATTGCTTTCTACAACAATACGACGGTTTCAAGCGCTTTCACATTAGATATCGCAGTTCCCAACTTGTAAAGGTGAAAAACACTGCATCACACTAAGTGACATTGTGTAATGCGGTTTTAGCGCGGTTCATATCTTAACCTAACCTAACCTAACCTAACCCAACCTAACCTAACATAACCTAACCTAACCTAACCTAACCAAACCTAACCTAACGTAACCTAACCTAACCTAACCTCAGTAACACCGAAAGTTGGGCGAGTTGGTGATTGTTCATGATTACAAATAAGCAGCGCACGACGTTTTACACAAAGAGCAGCGGTGTCCCTATCGTCTTTCTTTGTGTAAAACGTCGTGCGCTGCTTATTTGTAATCATGAACTAACCTAACCTAACCTAACCTAACCTAACCTAACCTAACGTAACCTAACGACGTTTGCAAGCGCTTTCACATTAGATATCGCAGTTCCCGACTTGTAATGGTGAAAAACACAGCATCTCACTAAGTGACATTGTTTAATGCGGTTTTAGCGCGGTTCATATCTTAACCTAACCTAACCTTACCTAACCCAACCTAACCTAACCTAACCTAACCAAACCTTACCTAACATCCCTAACCTAACCTAACCTAACCTAACCTAACTTACCAAACCTAACCTAACCTAACCTAACGTAACCTAACCTAACCTAACCTAACCTAACGACGTTTGCAAGCGCTTTCACATTAGATATCGCAGTTCCCGACTTGTAATGGTGAAAAACACTGCATCTCATCAAGTGACATTGTTTAATGCGGTTTTACGACGGTTCATATCTTAACCTAACCTAACATTCGCACTTGTATTAAAAAACGCTCTATTACACTGTTTCGTTCACAATTACGATATTTGCTTGACCTCACAGTTTCTCACCAACTTATTACAGTACAGAACGCTGTATCTCGCTAAATGACATCGTTCTTTAAGGTTTCACGATACTTGCATGCGCTTTACCGAGAATGTCAAAACATAGCAGTTTCGCACTTGTAACGGTACAACACGCAGTATTTGGCTTGTTCATGCCGTTTTGTGTGCTTTCACAACATTTCACCTATCGCAGTTTCGTACTCGCAATAAAACAACACTATCTCGTTAGATGACGTTGTTTTTGGTAGTTTCACGACGCTACCTAGCTTAAACTAACATAACTCAACCTAACATAACCTTCGCACTTCTATCGTTAGAAAACGTTTTACTCGCTACTTTACATTGCTTTCTACAACAATACGACGGTTTCAAGCGCTTTCACATTAGATATCACAGTTCCCAACTTGTAAAGGCGAAAAACACTGCATCTCACTAAGTGACATTGTTTAATGCGGTTTTACGACGGTTCATACCTTAACCTAACGTAACCTAACCTAACCTAACCTAACCTTACCTAACCTAACCTAACCTAACCTAACCCAACCCAACCCAACCTAACCTAACCTAACCTAACCTAAACTAACCTAACCCAACCTAACCTAACCTAACCTAACCTAACCCAACCCAACCCAACCCAACCTAACCTAACCTAAGCTAACCTAACCAAACCTAACCTAACTTAACCTAACCTAACGTAACCTAACCTAACCTAACCTATTCTAACGTAACCTAACCTTTCCTGACCTAACCTAACCTAACGTAACCTAACCTAACCTAACCTAACATAACCTAACGTAACCTAACCTAACCTAACCTAACCTAGCCTAACCTAACCTAACCTAACCCAACCTAACCCAACCCAACCCAACCCAAACCAACAACACCCAACCAAACCTAACTAACCTAACCTAACCTTACCTAACCTAACCAAATTATCCTTACCTAACCTAACCTAACCTAACGTAACCTTACCTAACCTAACCTAACCTAACGTAACCTAACCTAACCTAACGTAACCTAACCTAACCTAACCCAACCTAACCTAACCTAACCTAACCCAACTCAACCCAACCTAACCTAATCTAACCTAACCTAACCTAACCTAACCTAACAAAACCTAACCTAACCTAACCTAACCTAACCTAACGACGGTTGCAAGCGCTTTCACATTAGATATCGCAGTTCCCGACTTTTAATGGTGAAAAACACTGCATCTCACTAATTGACATTGTTTAATGCGGTTTTACGACGGTTCATATCTTAACCTAACCTAACATTCGCACTTGTATCTAAAACCGCTCTATTACACTGTTTTGTTCACAATTACCATATTTGCATAACCTCACAGTTTTTTACCAACTTATTGCAGTACAGAACGTTGTATCTCGCTAAATGACATTGTTCTTTAAGGTTTCACGATGCTTGCATGCGCTTTAACGAGAATATCACAATATAGCAGTTTCGCACTTGTAACGGTAGAACACGCAGTATTTGGCTTGTTCATGCCGTTTTGTGTGCTTTCACATTTCACCTATCGCAGTTTAATACTCGCTATAAAACAACACTATCTCGTTAGATGACGTCGTTTTTGGTAGTTTCACGACGCTACCTAGCTTAAACTAACCTAACCTAACCTAACCTTCGCACTTCTATCGTTAGAAAACGTTTTACTCGCAACTTTACAATGTTTTCTACAAGATTACGACGGTTTCATGTGCTTTCACATTAGATATCGTAGTTCCCGACTTGTAATGTTGAAAAACACTACATCTCACTAAGTGACATTGTTTAATGCGGTTTTACGACGGTTGATATGTCAACCTAACCTAACATTCGCACTTGTATCTAAAGACGCTCAATTACACTGTTTCGTTCACAATTACGATATTTGCTTGACCTCACAGTTTCTCACCAACTTATTACAGTACAGAACGCTGTATCTCGCTAAATGACATCGTTCTTTAAGGTTTCACGATACTTGCATGCGCTTTACCGAGAATGTCAAAACATAGCAGTTTCGCACTTGTAACGGTACAACACGCAGTATTTGGCTTGTTCATGCCGTTTTGTGTGCTTTCACATTTTACCTATCGCAGTTTCGTACTCGCAATAAAACAACACTATCTCGTTAGATGACGTCGTTTTTGGTGGTTTCACGACGCTACCTAGCTTAAACTAACATAACTCAACCTAATATAACCTTCGCACTTCTATTGTTAGAAAACGTTTTACTCGCTACTTTACATTGCTTTCTACAACATTACGACGGTTTCAAGCGCTTTCACATTAGATATCGCAGTTCCCAACTTGTAAAGGTGAAAAACACTGCATCTCACTAAGTGACATTGTTTATTGCGGTTTTACAATGGTTCATACCTTAACCTAACGTAACCTAACCTAACCTAACCCAACCTAACCTAACATAACCTAACTTAACATAACTTAACCTAACCTAACCTAACCAAACCTAACCTAACGTAACCTAACCTAACCTAACCTAACCTAACCTAACCTAACGACGTTTGCAAGCGCTTTCACATTAGATATCGCAGTTCCCAACTTGTAAAGGTGAAAAACACTGCATCTCACTAAGTGACATTGTTTAATGCGGTTTTAGCGCGGTTCGTATCTTAATCTAACCTAACCTAACCTAACCTAACCTAACCCAACCTAACCTAACATAACCTAACCTAACCTAACCTAACCAAACCTAACCTAACGTAACCTAACCTAACCTAACCTAACCTAACCTAACGACGTTTGCAAGCGCTTTCACATTATATATCGCAGTTCCCGACTTGTAATGGTGAAAAACACTGCATCTCACTAAGTGACATTGTTTAATGCGGTTTTACGACGGTTCATATCTTAACCTAACCTAACATTCGTACTTGTATGGAAAAACGCTCTATTACACTGTTTCGTTCACAATTACGATATTTGCATAACCTCACAGTTTTTCACCAACTTATTGCAGTACAGAACGCTGTATCTCGCTAAATGACATCGTTCTTTAAGGTTCCACGATGCTTGCATGCGCTTTAACAAGAATATCACATTATAGCAGTTTCGCACTTGTAACGGTACAAACGCAGTATCTGGCTTGTTCAAGCCGTTTTGTGTACTTTCACAACATTTCACCTATTGCAGTTACGTACATGCAATAAAACAACGCTATCTCGTTAGTTGACGTCCTTTTTGGTGGTCTCACGACGCTACATAGCTTAAACTAACATAACTCAAGCTAACCTTCGCACTTCTATCGTTAGAAAACGTTTTACTCGCAACTTTACAATGTTTTCTACAAGATTACGACGGTTTCATGCGCTTTCACATTAGATATCGTAGTTCCCGACTTGTAATGTTGAAAAACACTACATCTCACTAAGTGACATTGTTTAATGCGGTTTTACGACGGTTGATATCTCAACCTAACCTAACATTCGCACTTGTATCTAAATACGCTCAATTACACTGTTTCGTTCACAATTACGATATTTGCTTGACCTCACAGTTTCTCACCAACTTATTACAGTTCAGAACGCTGTATCTCGCTAAATGACATCGTTCTTTAAGGTTTCACGATACTTGCATGCGCTTTAACGAGAATATCACAATAAAGCAGTTTCGCACTTGTAACGGCACAAGACGCAGTAGCTGGCTAGTTCATGCCATTTTGTGCGCTTTCACAACATTTCACCTATCGCAGTTTAATACTCGCTATAAAACAACACTATCTCGTTAGATGACGTCGTTTTTGGTAGTTTCACGACGCTACCTAGCCTAAACTAACCTAACCTAACCTAACCTTCGCACTTCTATCGTTAGAAAACGTTTTACTCACCACTTTACAATGTTTTCTACAAGATTACGACGGTTTCATGCGCTTTCACATTAGATATCGTAGTTCCCGACTTGTAATGTTGAAAAACACTACATCTCACTAAGTGACATTGTTTAATGCGGTTTTACGACGGTTCATATCTTAACCTAACCTAACATTCGCACTTGTATCTAAAAACGCTCTATTACACTGTTTTGTTCACAATTACAATATTTGCATAACCTCACAGTTTTTCACCAACTTATTGCAGTACAGAACGTTGTATCTCGCTAAATGACATTGTTCTTTAAGGTTTCACGATGCTTGCATGCGCTTTAACGAGAATATCACAATATAGCAGTTTCACACGTGTAACGGTAGAACACGCAGTATTTGGCTTGTTCATGCCGTTTTGTGTGCTTTCGCAACAATTCACCTATCGCAGTTTATTACTCGCTATAAAACAACACTATCTCGTTAGATGACGTCGTTTTTGGTAGTTTCACGACGCTACCTAGCTTAAACTAACCTAACCTAACCTAACCTTCGCACTTCTATCGTTAGAAAACGTTTTACTCACCACTTTACAATGTTTTCTACAAGATTACGACGGTTTCATGCGCTTTCACATTAGATATCGCAGTTCCCAACTTGTAAAGGTGAAAAACACTGCATCTCACTAAGTGACATTGTTTAATGTGGTTTTAGCGCGGTTCATATCTTAACCTAACCTAACCTAACCTAACCCAACCTAACCTAACATAACCTAACCTAACCTAACCTAACCAAACCTAACCTAACGTAACCTAACCTAACCTAACCTAACCTAACCTAACCTAACGACGTTTGCAAGCGCTTTCGCATTAGATATCGCAGTTCCCGACTTGTAATGGTGAAAAACACAGCATCTCACTAAGTGACATTGTTTAATGCGGTTTTTGCGCGGTTCATATCTTAACCTAACCTAACCTTACCTAACCCAACCTAACCTAACCTAACCTAACCAAACCTTACCTAACATCCCTAACCTAACCTAACCTAACCTAACCAAACCTAACCTAACCTAACCTAACGTAACCTAACCTAACCTAACCTAACGACGTTTGCAAGCGCTTTCACATTAGATATCGCAGTTCCTGACTTGTAATGGTGAAAAACACTGCATCTCACTAAGTGACATTGTTTAATGCGGTTTTACGACGGTTCATATCTTAACCTAACCTAACATTCGCACTTGTATTAAAAAACGCTCTATTACACTGTTTCGTTCACAATTAGGATATTTGCATAACCTCACAGTTTTTCACCAACTTATTGCAGTACAGAACGCTGTATCTCGCTAAATGACATCGTTCTTTAAGGTTTCACGATGCTTGCATGCGCTTTAACGAGAATATCACAACATAGCAGTTTCGCACTTGTAACGGTACAACACGCAGTATTTGGCTTGTTCATGCCGTTTTGTGTGCTTTCACAACATTTCACCTATCGCAGTTTCGTACTCGCAATAAAACAACACTATCTCGTTAGATGACGTTGTCTTTGGTAGTTTCACGACGCTACCTAGCTTAAACTAACATAACTCAACCTAACATATTCTTCGCACTTCTATCGTTAGAAAACGTTTTACTCGCTACTTTACATTGCTTTCTACAACAATACGACGGTTTCAAGCGCTTTCACATTAGATATCGCAGTTCCCAACTTGTAAAGGTGAAAAACACTGCATCTCACTAAGTGACGTTGTGTATTGCGGTTTTAGCGCGGTTCATATCTTAACCTAACCTAACCTAACCCAACCTAACCTAACATAACCTAACCTAACCTAACCTAACCAAACCTAACCTAACGTAACCTAACCTAACCTAACCTAACCTAACCTAACGACGTTTGCAAGCGCTTTCACATTAGATATCGCAGTTCCCGACTTGTAATGGTGAAAAACACAGCATCTCACTAAGTGACATTGTTTAATGCGGTTTTAGCGCGGTTCATATCTTAACCTAACCTAACCTTACCTAACCCAACCTAACCTAACCTAACCTAACCAAACCTTACCTAACATCCCTAACCTGACCTAACCAAACCTAACCTAACCTAACCTAACGTAACCTAACCTAACCTAACCTAACCTAACGACGTTTGCAAGCGCTTTCACATTAGATATCGCAGTTCGCGACTTGTAATGGTGAAAAACACTGCATCTCATCAAGTGACATTGTTTAATGCGGTTTTACGACGGTTCATATCTTAACCTAACCTAACATTCGCACTTGTATTAAAAAACGCTCTATTACACTGTTTCGTTCACAATTACGATATTTGCTTGCCCTCACAGTTTGTCACCAACTTATTACAGTACAGAACGCTGTATCTCGCTAAATGACATCGTTCTTTAAGGTTTCACGATACTTGCATGCGCTTTACCGAGAATGTCAAAACATAGCAGTTTCGCACTTGTAACGGTACAACACGCAGTATTTGGCTTGTTCATGCCGTTTTGTGTGCTTTCACGACATTTCACCTATCGCAGTTTAATACTCGCTATAAAACAACACTATCTCGTTAGATGACGTCGTTTTTGGTACTTTCACGACGCTACCTAGCTTAAACTAACCTAACCTAACCTTCGCACTTCTATCGTTAGAAAACGTTTTACTCACCACTTTACAATGTTTTCTACAAGATTACGACGGTTTCATGCGCTTTCACATTAGATATCGCAGTTCCTGACTTGTAATGGTGAAAAACACTACATCTCACTAAGTGACATTGTTTAATGCGGTTTTACGACGGTTCATATCTTAACCTAACCTAACATTCGAACTCGTATCTAAAAACGCTCTATTACACTGTTTTGTTCACAATTACAATATTTGCATAACCTCACAGTTTTTCACCAACTCATTGCAGTACAGAACGTTGTATCTCGCTAAATGACATTGTTCTTTAAGGTTTCACGATGCTTGCATGCGCTCTAACGAGAATATCACAATATAGCAGTTTCGCACTTGTAACGGTAGAACACGCAGTATTTGGCTTGTTCATGCCGTTTTGTGTGCTTTCACAACATTTCACCTATCGCAGTTTAATACTCGCTATAAAACAACACTATCTCGTTAGATGACGTCGTTTTTGGTAGTTTCACGACGCTAACTAGCTTAAACTAACCTAACCTAACCTAACCTTCGCACTTCTATCGTTAGAAAACGTTTTACTCACCACTTTACAATGTTTTCTACAATATTACGACGGTTTCATGCGCTTTCACATTAGATATCGCAGTTCCCAACTTGTAAAGGTGAAAAACACTGCATCTCACTAAGTGACATTGTTTATTGCGGTTTTAGCGCGGTTCATATCTTAACCTAACCTAACCTAACCTAACCTAACCCAACCTAACCTAACATAACCTAACCTAACCTAACCTAACCAAACCCAACCTAACGTAACCTAACCTAACCTAACCTAACCTGACCAAACCTAACCTAACCTAACCTAACCTAACCTAACCTAACCTAACCTAACGACGTTTGCAAGCGCTTTCACATTAGATATCGCAGTTCCCGACTTGTAATGGTGAAAAACACTGCATCTCATCAAGTGACATTGTTTAATGCGGTTTTACGACGGTTCATATCTTAACCTAACCTAACATTCGCACTTGTATTAAAAAACGCTCTATTACACTGTTTCGTTCACAATTAGGTTATTTGCATAACCTCACAGTTTTTCACCAACTTATTGCAGTACAGAACGCTGTATCTCGCTAAATGACATCGTTCTTCAAGGTTTCACGATGCTTGCATGCGCTTTAACGAGAATATCACAACATAGCAGTTTCGCACTTGTAACGGTACAACACGCAGTATTTGGCTTGTTCATGCCGTTTTGTGTGCTTTCACAACATTTCACCTATCGCAGTTTCGTACTCGCAATAAAACAACACTATCTCGTTAGATGACGTTGTTTTTGGTAGTTTCACGACGCTACCTAGCTTAAACTAACATAACTCAACCTAACATAACCTGCGCACTTCTATCGTTAGAAAACGTTTTACTCGCTACTTTACATTGCTTTCTACAACAATACGACGGTTTCAAGCGCTTTCACATTAGATATCGCAGTTCCCAACTTGTAAAGGTGAAAAACACTGCATCTCACTAAGTGACATTGTGTA
The DNA here is from genome assembly GCF_043290135.1 of Rhipicephalus microplus. Lineage (NCBI taxonomy): Eukaryota > Metazoa > Arthropoda > Arachnida > Ixodida > Ixodidae > Rhipicephalus > Rhipicephalus microplus. Next base: position 169,182 of record NW_027464698.1, on the reverse strand, counting down.
ATGCGGTTTTCGCGCGGTTCATATCTTAACCTAACCTAACCTAACCTAACCTAACCCAACCTAACCTAACCTAACCTAACCTAACCTAACCTAACCAAACCTAACCTAACGTAACCTAACCTAACCTAACCTAACCTAACGACGTTTGCAAGCGCTTTCACATTAGATATCGCAGTTCCCTACTTGTAATGGTGAAAAGCACAGCATCTCACTAAGTGACATTGTTTAATGCGGTTTTAGCGCGGTTCATATCTTAACCTAACCTAACCTTACCTAACCCAACCTAACCTAACCTAACCTAACCAAACCTTACCTAACATCTCTAACCTAACCTAACCTAACCTAACCTAACCAAACCTAACCTAACCTAACCTAACGTAACCTAACCTAACCTAACCTAACCTAACGACGTTTGCAAGCGCTTTCACATTAGATATCGCAGTTCCCGACTTGTAATGGTGAAAAACACTGCATCTCATCAAGTGACATTGTTTAATGCGGTTTTACGACGGTTCATATCTTAACCTAACCTAACATTCGCACTTGTATTAAAAAACGCTCTATTACACTGTTTCGTTCACAATTACGATATTTGCTTGACCTCACAGTTTCTCACCAACTTATTACAGTACAGAACGCTGTATCTCGCTAAATGACATCGTTCTTTAAGGTTTCACGATACTTGCATGCGCTTTACCGAGAATGTCAAAACATAGCAGTTTCGCACTTGTAACGGTACAACACGCAGTATTTGGCTTGTTCATGCCGTTTTGTGTGCTTTCACAACATTTCACCTATCGCAGTTTAATACTCGCTATAAAACAACACTATCTCGTTAGATGACGTCGTTTTTGGTACTTTCACGACGCTACCTAGCTTAAACTAACCTAACCTAACCTTCGCACTTCTATCGTTAGAAAACGTTTTACTCACCACTTTACACTTTACAATGTTTTCTACAAGATTACGACGGTTTCATGCGCTTTCACATTAGATATCGCAGTTCCCAACTTGTAAAGGTGAAAAACACTGCATCTCACTAAGTGACATTGTTTATTGTGGTTTTAGCGCGGTTCATATCTTAACCTAACCTAACCTAACCTAACCTAACCCAACCTAACCTAACATAACCTAACCTAACCTAACCTAACCAAACCCAACCTAACGTAACCTAACCTAACCTAACCTAACCAAACCTAACCTAACCTAACCTAACGTAACCTAACCTAACCTAACCTAACGACGTTTGCAAGCGCTTTCACATTAGATATCGCAGTTCCCGACTTGTAATGGTGAAAAACACAGCATCTCACTAAGTGACATTGTTTAATGCGGTTTTACGACGGTTCATATCTTAACCTAACCTAACATTCGCACTTGTAATTAAAAACGCTCTATTACACTGTTTCGTTCACAATTAGGATATTTGCATAACCTCACAGTTTTTCACCAACTTATTGCAGTACAGAACGCTGTATCTCGCTAAATGACATCGTTCTTTAAGGTTTCACGATGCTTGCATGCGCTTTAACGAGAATATCACAACATAGCAGTTTCGCACTTGTAACGGTACAACACGCAGTATTTGGCTTGTTCATGCCGTTTTGTGTGCTTTCACAACATTTCACCTATCGCAGTTTCGTACTCGCAATAAAACAACACTATCTCGTTAGATGACGTTGTTTTTGGTAGTTTCACGACGCTACCTAGCTTAAACTAACATAACTCAACCTAACATAACCTTCGCACTTCTATCGTTAGAAAACGTTTTACTCGCTACTTTACATTGCTTTCTACAACAATACGACGGTTTCAAGCGCTTTCACATTAGATATCGCAGTTCCCAACTTGTAAAGGTGAAAAACACTGCATCTCACTAAGTGACATTGTGTAATGCGGTTTTCGCGCGGTTCATATCTTAACCTAACCTAACCTAACCTAACCTAACCCAACCTAACCTAACATAACCTAACCTAACCTATCCTAACCAAACCTAACCTAACGTAACCTAACCTAACCTAACCTAACCTAACCTAACGACGTTTGCAAGCGCTTTCACATTAGGTATCGCAGTTCCCGACTTGTAATGGTGAAAAACACACTATCTCACTAAGTGACATTGTTTAATGCGGTTTTAGCGCGGTTCATATCTTAACCTAACCTAACCTTACCTAACCCAACCTAACCTAACCTAACCTAACCAAACCTTACCTAACATCCCTAACCTGACCTAACCAAACCTAACCTAACCTAACCTAACGTAACCTAACCTAACCTAACCTAACCTAACGACGTTTGCAAGCGCTTTCACATTAGATATCGCAGTTCGCGACTTGTAATGGTGAAAAACACTGCATCTCATCAAGTGACATTGTTTAATGCGGTTTTACGACGGTTCATATCTTAACCTAACCTAACATTCGCACTTGTAATTAAAAACGCTCTATTACACTGTTTCGTTCACAATTACGATATTTGCTTGCCCTCACAGTTTGTCACCAACTTATTACAGTACAGAACGCTGTATCTCGCTAAATGACATCGTTCTTTAAGGTTTCACGATACTTGCATGCGCTTTACCGAGAATGTCAAAACATAGCAGTTTCGCACTTGTAACGGTACAACACGCAGTATTTGGCTTGTTCATGCCGTTTTGTGTGCTTTCACGACATTTCACCTATCGCAGTTTAATACTCGCTATAAAACAACACTATCTCGTTAGATGACGTCGTTTTTGGTACTTTCACGACGCTACCTAGCTTAAACTAACATAACTCAACCTAATATAACCTTCGCACTTCTATTGTTAGAAAACGTTTTACTCGCTACTTTACATTGCTTTCTACAACATTACGACGGTTTCAAGCGCTTTCACATTAGATATCGCAGTTCCCAACTTGTAAAGGTGAAAAACACTGCATCTCACTAAGTGACATTGTTTAATGCGGTTTTAGCGCGGTTCGTATCTTAACCTAACCTAACCTAACCTAACCTAACCTAACCCAACCTAACCTAACATAACCTAACCTAACCTAACCTAACCAAACCTAACCTAACCTAACCTAACCTAACCTAACCTAACGACGTTTGCAAGCGCTTTCACATTAGATATCGCAGTTCCCAACTTGTAATGGTGAAAAACACTGCATCTCACTAAGTGACATTGTTTAATGCGGTTTTACGACGGTTCATATCTTAACCTAACCTAACATTCGTACTTGTATGGAAAAACGCTCTGTTACACTGTTTCGTTCACAATTACGATATTTGCATAACCTCACAGTTTTTCACCAACTTATTGCAGTACAGAACGCTGTATCTCGCTAAATGACATCGTTCTTTAAGGTTTCACGATGCTTGCATGCGCTTTAACAAGAATATCACATTATAGCAGTTTCGCACTTGTAACGGTACAACACGCAGTATCTGGCTTGTTCAAGCCGTTTTGTGTACTTTCACAACATTTCACCTATTGCAGTTACGTACATGCAATAAAACAACGCTATCTCGTTAGTTGACGTCCTTTTTGGTGGTCTCACGACGCTACATAGCTTAAACTAACAGAACTCAAGCTAACCTTCGCACTTCTATCGTTAGAAAACGTTTTACTCGCAACTATACAATGTTTTCTACAAGATTACGACGGTTTGATGCGCTTTCACATTAGATATCGTAGTTCCCGACTTGTAATGTTGAAAAACACTACATCTCACTAAGTGACATTGTTTAATGCGGTTTTACGACGGTTGATACCTCAACCTAACCTAACATTCGCACTTGTATCTAAATACGCTCAATTACACTGTTTCGTTCACAATTACGATATTTGCTTGACCTCACAGTTTCTCACCAACTTATTACAGTTCAGAACGCTGTATCTCGCTAAATGACATCGTTCTTTAAGGTTTCACGATACTTGCATGCGCTTTAACGAGAATATCACAATAAAGCAGTTTCGCACTTGTAACGGCACAAGACGCAGTATCTGGCTAGTTCATGCCATTTTGTGTGCTTTCACAACTTTTCACCTATCGCAGTTTAATACTCGCTATAAAACAACACTATCTCGTTAGATGACGTCGTTTTTGGTAGTTTCACGACGCTACCTAGCTTAAACTAACCTAACCTAACCTAACCTTCGCACTTCTATCGTTAGAAAACGTTTTACTCACCACTTTACAATGTTTTCTACAAGATTACGACGGTTTCATGCGCTTTCACATTAGATATCGTAGTTTAAGACTTGTAATGTTGAAAAACACTACATCTCACTAAGTGACATTGTTTAATGCGGTTTTACGACGGTTCATATCTTAACCTAACCTAACATTTGCACTTGTATCTAAAAACGCTCTATTACACTGTTTTGTTCACAATTACAATATTTGCATAACCTCACAGTTTTTCACCAACTCATTGCAGTACAGAACGTTGTATCTCGCTAAATGACATTGTTCTTTAAGGTTTCACGATGCTTGCATGCGCTCTAACGAGAATATCACAATATAGCAGTTTCGCACTTGTAACGGTAGAACACGTAGTATTTGGCTTGTTCATGCCGTTTTGTGTGCTTTCACAACATTTCACCTATCGCAGTTTAATACTCGCTATAAAACAACACTATCTCGTTAGATGACGTCGTTTTTGGTAGTTTCACGACGCTACCTAGCTTAAACTAACCTAACCTAACCTAACCTTCGCACTTCTATCGTTAGAAAACGTTTTACTCACCACTTTACAATGTTTTCTACAAGATTACGACGGTTTCATGCGCTTTCACATTAGATATCGCAGTTCCCAACTTGTAAAGGTGAAAAACACTGCATCTCACTAAGTGACATTGTTTATTGCGGTTTTAGCGCGGTTCATATCTTAACCTAACCTAACCTAACCTAACCTAACCTAACCCAACCTAACCTAACATAACCTAACCTAACCTAACCTAACCAAACCTAACCTAACGTAACCTAACCTAACCTAACCTAACCTAACCTAACCAAACCTAACCTAACCTAACCTAACGTAACCTAACCTAACCTAACCTAACGACGTTTGCAAGCGCTTTCACATTAGATATCGCAGTTCCCGACTTGTAATGGTGAAAAACACTGCATCTCATCAAGTGACATTGTTTAATGCGGTTTTACGACGGTTCATATCTTAACCTAACCTAACATTCGCACTTGTATTAAAAAACGCTCTATTACACTGTTTCGTTCACAATTAGGATATTTGCATAACCTCACAGTTTTTCACCAACTTATTGCAGTACAGAACGCTGTATCTCGCTAAATGACATCGTTCTTTAAGGTTTCACGATGCTTGCATGCGCTTTAACGAGAATATCACAACATAGCAGTTTCGCACTTGTAACGGTACAACACGCAGTATTTGGCTTGTTCATGCCGTTTTGTGTGCTTTCACAACATTTCACCTATCGCAGTTTCATACTCGCAATAAAACAACACTATCTCGTTAGATGACGTTGTTTTTGGTAGTTTCACGACGCTACCTAGCTTAAACTAAAATAACTCAACCTAACATAACCTTCGCACTTCTATCGTTAGAAAACGTTTTACTCACCACTTTACAATGTTTTCTACAAGATTACGACGGTTTCATGCGCTTTCACATTAGATATCGTAGTTCCCGACTTGTAATGTTAAAAAACACTACATCTCACTAAGTGACATTGTTTAATGCGGTTTTACGACGGTTCATATCTTAACCTAACCTAACATTCGCACTTGTATCTAAAAACGCCCTATTACACTGTTTTGTTCACAATTACAATATTTGCATAACCTCACAGTTTTTCACCAACTCATTGCAGTACAGAACGTTGTATCTCGCTAAATGACATTGTTCTTTAAGGTTTCACGATGCTTGCATGCGCTCTAACGAGAATATCACAATATAGCAGTTTCGCACTTGTAACGGTAGAACACGCAGTATTTGGCTTGTTCATGCCGTTTTGTGTGCTTTCACAACATTTCACCTATCGCAGTTTAATACTCGCTATAAAACAACACTATCTCGTTAGATGACGTTGTTTTTGGTAGTTTCACGACGCTACCTAGCTTAAAGTAACATAACTCAACCTAACATAACCTTCGCACTTCTATTGTTAGAAAACGTTTTACTCGCTACTTTACATTGCTTTCTACAACAATACGACGGTTTCAAGCGCTTTCACATTAGATATCGCAGTTCCCAACTTATAAAGGTGAAAAACACTGCATCTCACTAAGTGACATTGTGTAATGCGGTTTTAGCGCGGTTCATATCTTAACCTAACCTAACCTAACCTAACCTAACCCAACCTAACCTAACATAACCTAACCTAACCTAACCTAACCAAACCTAACCTAACGTAACCTAACCTAACCTAACCTAACCTAACCTAACCTAACCAAACCTAACCTAACCTAACCTAACGTAACCTAACCTAACCTAACCTAACGACGTTTGCAAGCGCTTTCACATTAGATATCGCAGTTCCCGACTTGTAATGGTGAAAAACACTGCATCTCATCAAGTGACATTGTTTAATGCGGTTTTACGACGGTTCATATCTTAACCTAACCTAACATTCGCACTTGTAATAAAAAACGCTCTATTACACTGTTTCGTTCACAATTAGGATATTTGCATAACCTCACAGTTTTTCACCAACTTATTGCAGTACAGAACGCTGTATCTCGCTAAATGACATCGTTCTTTAAGGTTTCACGATGCTTGCATGCGCTTTAACGAGAATATCACAACATAGCAGTTTCGCACTTGTAACGGTACAACACGCAGTATTTGGCTTGTTCATGCCGTTTTGTGTGCTTTCACAACATTTCACCTATCGCAGTTTCGTACTCGCAATAAAACAACACTATCTCGTTAGATGACGTTGTTTTTGGTAGTTTCACGACGCTACCTAGCTTAAACTAACATAACTCAACCTAACATAACCTTCGCACTTCTATCGTTAGAAAACGTTTTACTCGCTACTTTACATTGCTTTCTACAACAATACGACGGTTTCAAGCGCTTTCACATTAGATATCGCAGTTCCCAACTTGTAAAGGTGAAAAACACTGCATCTCACTAAGTGACATTGTGTAATGCGGTTTTAGCGCGGTTCATATCTTAACCTAACCTAACCTAACCTAACCTAACCCAACCTAACCTAACATAACCTAACCTAACCTAACCTAACCAAACCTAACCTAACGTAACCTAACCTAACCTAACCTAACCTAACCTAACGACGTTTGCAAGCGCTTTCACATTAGATATCGCAGTTCCCGACTTGTAATGGTGAAAAACACAGCATCTCACTAAGTGACATTGTTTAATGCGGTTTTAGCGCGGTTCATATCTTAACCTAACCTAACCTTTCCTAACCCAACCTAACCTAACCTAACCTAACCAAACCTTACCTAACATCCCTAACCTAACCTAACCAAACCTAACCTAACCAAACCTAACCTAACCTAACCTAACGTAACCTAACCTAACCTAACCTAACCTAACGACGTTTGCAAGCGCTTTCACATTAGATATCGCAGTTCCCGACTTGTAATGGTGAAAAACACTGCATCTCATCAAGTGACATTGTTTAATGCGGTTTTACGACGGTTCATATCTTAACCTAACCTAACATTCGCACTTGTATTAAAAAACGCTCTATTACACTGTTTCGTTCACAATTACGATATTTGCTTGACCTCACAGTTTCTCATCAACTTAGTACAGTACAGAACGCTGTATCTCGCTAAATGACATCGTTCTTTAAGGTTTCACGATACTTGCATGCGCTTTACCGAGAATGTCAAAACATAGCAGTTTCGCACTTGTAACGGTACAACACGCAGTATTTGGCTTGTTCATGCCGTTTTGTGTGCTTTCACAACATTTCACCTATCGCAGTTTATTACTCGCTATAAAACAACACTATCTCGTTAGATGACGTCGTTTTTGGTACTTTCACGACGCTACCTAGCTTAAACTAACCTAACCTAACCTTCGCACTTCTATCGTTAGAAAATGTTTTACTCACCACTTTACAATGTTTTCTACAAGATTACGACGGTTTCATGCGCTTTCACATTAGATATCGTAGTTCCCGACTTGTAATGTTGAAAAACACTACATCTCACTAAGTGACATTGTTTAATGCGGTTTTACGACGGTTCATATCTTAACCTAACCTAACATTCGCACTTGTATCTAAAAACGCTCTATTACACTGTTTTGTTCACAATTACAATATTTGCATAACCTCACAGTTTTTCACCAACTCATTGCAGTACAGAACGTTGTATCTCGCTAAATGACATTGTTCTTTAAGGTTTCACGATGCTTGCATGCGCTCTAACGAGAATATCACAATATAGCAGTTTCGCACTTGTAACGGTAGAACACGCAGTATTTGGCTTGTTCATGCCGTTTTGTGTGCTTTCACAACATTTCACCTATCGCAGTTTAATACTCGCTATAAAACAACACTATCTCGTTAGATGACGTTGTTTTTGGTAGTTTCACGACGCTACCTAGCTTAAACTAACATAACTCAACCTAACATAACCTTCGCACTTCTATTGTTAGAAAACGTTTTACTCGCTACTTTACATTGCTTTCTACAACAATACGACGGTTTCAAGCGCTTTCACATTAGATATCGCAGTTCCCAACTTGTAAAGGTGAAAAACACTGCATCTCACTAAGTGACATTGTGTAATGCGGTTTTAGCGCGGTTCATATCTTAACCTAACCTAACCTAACCTAACCCAACCTAACCTAACATAACCTAACCTAACCTAACGTAACCTAACCTAACCTAACCTAACCTAACCTAACCTAACCAAACCTAACCTAACCTAACCTAACGTAACCTAACCTAACCTAACCTAACGACGTTTGCAAGCGCTTTCACATTAGATATCGCAGTTCCCGACTTGTAATGGTGAAAAACACTGCATCTCATCAAGTGACATTGTTTAATGCGGTTTTACGACGGTTCATATCTTAACCTAACCTAACATTCGCACTTGTATTAAAAAACGCTCTATTACACTGTTTCGTTCACAATTAGGATATTTGCATAACCTCACAGTTTTTCACCAACTTATTGCAGTACAGAACGCTGTATCTCGCTAAATGACATCGTTCTTTAAGGTTTCACGATGCTTGCATGCGCTTTAACGAGAATATCACAACATAGCAGTTTCGCACTTGTAACGGTACAACACGCAGTATTTGGCTTGTTCATGCCGTTTTGTGTGCTTTCACAACATTTCACCTATCGCAGTTTCGTACTCGCAATAAAACAACACTATCTCGTTAGATGACGTTGTTTTTGGTAGTTTCACGACGCTACCTAGCTTAAACTAACATAACTCAACCTAACATAACCTTCGCACTTCTATCGTTAGAAAACGTTTTACTCGCTACTTTACATTGCTTTCTACAACAATACGACGGTTTGAAGCGCTTTCACATTAGATATCACAGTTCCCAACTTGTAAAGGTGAAAAACACTGCATCTCACTAAGTGACATTGTTTAATGCGGTTTTACGACGGTTCATACCTTAACCTAACGTAACCTAACCTAACCTAACCTAACCTTACCTAACCTAACCTAACCTAACCTAACCCAACCCAACCCAACCTAACCTAACCTAACCTAACCTAAACTAACCTAACCCAACCTAACCTAACCTAACCTAACCTAACCCAACCCAACCCAACCCAACCTAACCTAACCTAAGCTAACCTAACCAAACCTAACCTAACTTAACCTAACCTAACGTAACCTAACCTAACCTAACCTATTCTAACGTAACCTAACCTTTCCTGACCTAACCTAACCTAACGTAACCTAACCTAACCTAACCTAACATAACCTAACGTAACCTAACCTAACCTAACCTAACCTAACCTAACGTAACCTAACCTAACCTAACCCAACCTAACCCAACCCAACCCAACCCAAACCAACAACACCCAACCCAACCTAACCTAACCTAACCTAACCTTACCTAACCTAACCACATTATCCTTACCTAACCTAACCTAACCTAACGTAACCTAACCTAACCTAACCTAACCTAACGTAACCTAACCTAACCTAACCCAACCTAACCTAACCTAACCTAACCTAACCCAACTCAACCCAACCTAACCTAATCTAACCTAACCTAACCTAACCTAACCTAACAAAACCTAACCTAACCTAACCTAACCTAACCTAACCTAACGACGGTTGCAAGCGCTTTCACATTAGATATCGCAGTTTCCGACTTTTAATGGTGAAAAACACTGCATCTCACTAATTGACATTGTTTAATGCGGTTTTACGACGGTTCATATCTTAACCTAACCTAACATTCGCACTTGTATCTAAAACCGCTCTATTACACTGTTTTGTTCACAATTACCATATTTGCATAACCTCACAGTTTTTCACCAACTTATTGCAGTACAGAACGTTGTATCTCGCTAAATGACATTGTTCTTTAAGGTTTCACGATGCTTGCATGCGCTTTAACGAGAATATCACAATATAGCAGTTTCGCACTTGTAACAGTAGAACACGCAGTATTTGGCTTGTTCATGCCGTTTTGTGTGCTTTCACAACATTTCACCTATCGCAGTTTAATACTCGCTATAAAACAACACTATCTCGTTAGATGACGTCGTTTTTGGTAGTTTCACGACGCTACCTAGCTTAAACTAACCTAACCTAACCTAACCTTTGCACTTCTATCGTTAGAAAACGTTTTACTCGCAACTTTACAATGTTTTCTACAAGATTACGACGGTTTCATGCGCTTTCACATTAGATATCGTAGTTCCCGACTTGTAATGTTGAAAAACACTACATCTCACTAAGTGACATTGTTTAATGCGGTTTTACGACGGTTGATATGTCAACCTAACCTAACATTCGCACTTGTATCTAAAGACGCTCAATTACACTGTTTCGTTCACAATTACGATATTTGCTTGACCTCACAGTTTCTCACCAACTTATTACAGTACAGAACGCTGTATCTCGCTAAATGACATCGTTCTTTAAGGTTTCACGATACTTGCATGCGCTTTACCGAGAATGTCAAAACATAGCAGTTTCGCACTTGTAACGGTACAACACGCAGTATTTGGCTTGTTCATGCCGTTTTGTGTGCTTTCACATTTTACCTATCGCAGTTTCGTACTCGCAATAAAACAACACTATCTCGTTAGATGACGTCGTTTTTGGTGGTTTCACGACGCTGCCTAGCTTAAACTAACATAACTCAACCTAACATAACCTTCGCACTTCTATCGTTAGAAAACGTTTTACTCGCTACTTTACATTGCTTTCTACAACATCACGACGGTTTCAAGCGCTTTCACATTACATATCGCAGTTCCCAACTTGTAAAGGTGAAAAACACTGCATCTCACTAAGTGACATTGTTTATTGCGGTTTTACAACGGTTCATACCTTAACCTAACGTAACCTAACCTAACCTAACCCAACCTAACCTAACATAACCTAACCTAACATAACCTAACCTAACCTAACCTAACCAAACCTAACCTAACGTAACCTAACCTAACCTAACCTAACCTAACCTAACCTAACGACGTTTGCAAGCGCTTTCACATTAGATATCGCAGTTCCCAATTTGTAAAAGTGAAAAACACTGCATCTCACTAAGTGACATTGTTTAATGCGGTTTTAGCGCGGTTCGTATCTTAACCTAACCTAACCTAACCTAACCTAACCTAACCTAACCCAACCTAACCTAACCTAACCTAACCTAACCTAACCTAACCAAACCTAACCTAACGTAACCTAACCTAACCTAACCTAACCTAACCTAACCTAACCTAACGACGTTTGCAAGCGCTTTCACATTAGATATCGCAGTTCCCGACTTGTAATGGTGAAAAACACTGCATCTCACTAAGTGACATTGTTTAATGCGGTTTTACGACGGTTCATATCTTAACCTAACCTAACATTCGTACTTGTATGGAAAAACGCTCTATTACACTGTTTCGTTCACAATTACGATATTTGCATAACCTCACAGTTTTTCACCAACTCATTGCAGTACAGAACGCTGTATCTCGCTAAATGACATCGTTCTTTAAGGTTTCACGATGCTTGCATGCGCTTTAACAAGAATATCACATTATAGCAGTTTCGCACTTGTAACGGTACGACACGCAGTATTTGGCTTGTTCATGCCGTTTTGTGTGCTTTCACATTTTACCTATCGCAGTTTTGTACTCGCAATAAAACAACACTATCTCGTTAGATGACGTCGTTTTTGGTGGTTTCACGACGCTACCTAGCTTAAACTAACATAACTCAACCTAACATAACCTTCGCACTTCTATCGTTAGAAAACGTTTTACTCGCTACTTTACATTGCTTTCTACAACATCACGACGGTTTCAAGCGCTTTCACATTAGATATCGCAGTTCCCAACTTGTAAAGGTGAAAAACACTGCATCTCACTAAGTGACATTGTTTATTGCGGTTTTACAACGGTTCATACCTTAACCTAACGTAACCTAACCTAACCTAACCCAACCTAACCTAACATAACCTAACCTAACATAACCTAACCTAACCTAACCTAACCAAACCTAACCTAACGTAACCTAACCTAACCTAACCTAACCTAACCTAACGACGTTTGCAAGCGCTTTCACATTAGATATCGCAGTTCCCAATTTGTAAAGGTGAAAAACACTGCATCTCACTAAGTGACATTGTTTAATGCGGTTTTAGCGCGGTTCATATCTTAACCTAACCTAACATTCGCACTTGTATTAAAAAACGCTCTATTACACTGTTTCGTTCACAATTACGATATTTGCTTGCCCTCACAGTTTCTCACCAACTTATTACAGTACAGAACGCTGTATCTCGCTAAATGACATCGTTCTTTAAGGTTTCACGATACTTGCATGCGCTTTACCGAGAATGTCAAAACATAGCAGTTTCGCACTTGTAACGGTACAACACGCAGTATTATTTGGCTTGTTCATGCCGTTTTGTGTGCTTTCACAACATTTCACCTATCGCAGTTTAATACTCGCTATAAAACAACACTATCTCGTTAGATGACGTCGTTTTTGGTACTTTCACGACGCTACCTAGCTTAAACTAACCTAACCTAACCTTCGCACTTCTATCGTTAGAAAACGTTTTACTCACCACTTTACAATGTTTTCTACAAGATTACGACGGTTTCATGCGCTTTCACATTAGATATCGTAGTTCCCGACTTGTAATGTTGAAAAACACTACATCTCACTAAGTGACATTGTTTAATGCGGTTTTACGACGGTTCATATCTTAACCTAACCTAACATTCGCACTTGTATCTAAAAACGCTCTATTACACTGTTTTGTTCACAATTACAATATTTGCATAACCTCACAGTTTTTCACCAACTCATTGCAGTACAGAACGTTGTATCTCGCTAAATGACATTGTTCTTTAAGGTTTCACGATGCTTGCATGCGCTCTAACGAGAATATCACAATATAGCAGTTTCGCACTTGTAACGGTAGAACACGCAGTATTTGGCTTGTTCATGCCGTTTTGTGTGCTTTCACAACATTTCACCTATCGCAGTTTAATACTCGCTATAAAACAACACTATCTCGTTAGATGACGTCGTTTTTGGTAGTTTCACGACGCTACCTAGCTTAAACTAACCTAACCTAACCTAACCTTCGCACTTCTATCGTTAGAAAACGTTTTACTCACCACTTTACAATGTTTTCTACAAGATTACGACGGTTTCATGCGCTTTCACATTAGATATCGCAGTTCCCAACTTGTAAAGGTGAAAAACACTGCATCTCACTAAGTGACATTGTTTATTGCGGTTTTAGCGCGGTTCATACCTTAACCTAACGTAACCTAACCTAACCTAACCTAACCTTACCTAACCTAACCTAACCTAACCCAACCCAACCCAACCTAACCTAACCTAACCTAACCTAACCTAAACTAACCTAACCCAACCTAACCTAACCTAACCTAACCTAACCCAACCCAACCCAACCCAACCTAACCTAACCTAAGCTAACCTAACCAAACCTAACCTAACTTAACCTAACCTAACGTAACCTAACCTAACCTAACCTATTCTAACGTAACCTAACCTTTCCTGACCTAACCTAACCTAACGTAACCTAACCTAACCTAACCTAACATAACCTAACGTAACCTAACCTAACCTAACCTAACCTAGCGTAACCTAACCTAACCTAACCCAACCTAACCCAACCCAACCCAAACCAACAACACCCAACCAAACCTAACCTAACCTAACCTAACCTTACCTAACCTAACCAAATTATCCTTACCTAACCTAACCTAACCTAACGTAACCTTACCTAACCTAACCTAACCTAACGTAACCTAACCTAACCTAACGTAACCTAACCTAACCTAAACCAACCTAACCTAACCTAACCTAACCTAACCCAACTCAACCCAACCCAACCTAATCTAACCTAACCTAACCTAACCTAACCTAACAAAACCTAACCTAACCTAACCTAACCTAACCTAACCTAACGACGGTTGCAAGCGCTTTCACATTAGATATCGCAGTTCCCTACTTTTAATGGTGAAAAACACTGCATCTCGCTAATTGACATTGTTTAATGCGGTTTTACGACGGTTGATATGTCAACCTAACCTAACATTCGCACTTGTATCTAAAGACGCTCAATTACACTGTTTCGTTCACAATTACGATATTTGCTTGACCTCACAGTTTCTCACCAACTTATTACAGTACAGAACGCTGTATCTCGCTAAATGACATCGTTCTTTAAGGTTTCACGATACTTGCATGCGTTTTACCGAGAATGTCAAAACATAGCAGATTCGCACTTGCAACGGTACAACACGCAGTATTTGCCTTGTTCATGCCGTTTTGTGTGCTTTCACATTTTACCTATCGCAGTTTCGTACTCGCAATAAAACAACACTATCTCGTTAGATGACGTCGTTTTTGGTGGTTTCACGACGCTACCTAGCTTAAACTAACATAACTCAACCTAATATAACCTTCGCACTTCTATTGTTAGAAAACGTTTTACTCGCTACTTTACATTGCTTTCTACAACATTACGACGGTTTCAAGCGCTTTCACATTAGATATCGCAGTTCCCAACTTGTAAAGGTGAAAAACACTGCATCTCACTAAGTGACATTGTTTATTGCGGTTTTACAACGGTTCATACCTTAACCTAACGTAACCTAACCTAACCTAACCCAACCTAACCTAACATAACCTAACCTAACATAACTTAACCTAACCTAACCTAACCAAACCTAACCTAACGTAACCTAACCTAACCTAACCTAACCTAACCTAACCTAACCTAACCTAACGACGTTTGCAAGCGCTTTCACATTAGATATCGCAGTTCCCAACTTGTAAAGGTGAAAAACACTGCATCTCACTAAGTGACATTGTTTAATGCGGTTTTAGCGCGGTTCGTATCTTAACCTAACCTAACCTAACCTAACCTAACCTAACCCAACCTAACCTAACATAACCTAACCTAACCTAACCTAACCAAACCTAACCTAACGTAACCTAACCTAACCTAACCTAACCTAACCTAACGACGTTTGCAAGCGCTTTCACATTAGATATCGCAGTTCCCAACTTGTAATGGTGAAAAACACTGCATCTCACTAAGTGACATTGTTTAATGCGGTTTTACGACGGTTCATATCTTAACCTAACCTAACATTCGTACTTGTATGGAAAAACGCTCTGTTACACTGTTTCGTTCACAATTACGATATTTGCATAACCTCACAGTTTTTCACCAACTTATTGCAGTACAGAACGCTGTATCTCGCTAAATGACATCGTTCTTTAAGGTTTCACGATGCTTGCATGCGCTTTAACAAGAATATCACATTATAGCAGTTTCGCACTTGTAACGGTACAACACGCAGTATCTGGCTTGTTCAAGCCGTTTTGTGTACTTTCACAACATTTCACCTATTGCAGTTACGTACATGCAATAAAACAACGCTATCTCGTTAGTTGACGTCCTTTTTGGTGGTCTCACGACGCTACATAGCTTAAACTAACAGAACTCAAGCTAACCTTCGCACTTCTATCGTTAGAAAACGTTTTACTCGCAACTATACAATGTTTTCTACAAGATTACGACGGTTTGATGCGCTTTCACATTAGATATCGTAGTTCCCGACTTGTAATGTTGAAAAACACTACATCTCACTAAGTGACATTGTTTAATGCGGTTTTACGACGGTTGATACCTCAACCTAACCTAACATTCGCACTTGTATCTAAATACGCTCAATTACACTGTTTCGTTCACAATTACGATATTTGCTTGACCTCACAGTTTCTCACCAACTTATTACAGTTCAGAACGCTGTATCTCGCTAAATGACATCGTTCTTTAAGGTTTCACGATACTTGCATGCGCTTTAACGAGAATATCACAATAAAGCAGTTTCGCACTTGTAACGGCACAAGACGCAGTATCTGGCTAGTTCATGCCATTTTGTGTGCTTTCACAACTTTTCACCTATCGCAGTTTAATACTCGCTATAAAACAACACTATCTCGTTAGATGACGTCGTTTTTGGTAGTTTCACGACGCTACCTAGCTTAAACTAACCTAACCTAACCTAACCTTCGCACTTCTATCGTTAGAAAACGTTTTACTCACCACTTTACAATGTTTTCTACAAGATTACGACGGTTTCATGCGCTTTCACATTAGATATCGTAGTTTAAGACTTGTAATGTTGAAAAACACTACATCTCACTAAGTGACATTGTTTAATGCGGTTTTACGACGGTTCATATCTTAACCTAACCTAACATTTGCACTTGTATCTAAAAACGCTCTATTACACTGTTTTGTTCACAATTACAATATTTGCATAACCTCACAGTTTTTCACCAACTCATTGCAGTACAGAACGTTGTATCTCGCTAAATGACATTGTTCTTTAAGGTTTCACGATGCTTGCATGCGCTCTAACGAGAATATCACAATATAGCAGTTTCGCACTTGTAACGGTAGAACACGCAGTATTTGGCTTGTTCATGCCGTTTTGTGTGCTTTCACAACATTTCACCTATCGCAGTTTAATACTCGCTATAAAACAACACTATCTCGTTAGATGACGTCGTTTTTGGTAGTTTCACGACGCTACCTAGCTTAAACTAACCTAACCTAACCTAACCTTCGCACTTCTATCGTTAGAAAACGTTTTACTCACCACTTTACAATGTTTTCTACAAGATTACGACGGTTTCATGCGCTTTCACATTAGATATCGCAGTTCCCAACTTGTAAAGGTGAAAAACACTGCATCTCACTAAGTGACATTGTTTATTGCGGTTTTAGCGCGGTTCATATCTTAACCTAACCTAACCTAACCTAACCTAACCTAACCCAACCTAACCTAACATAACCTAACCTAACCTAACCTAACCAAACCTAACCTAACGTAACCTAACCTAACCTAACCTAACCTAACCTAACCAAACCTAACCTAACCTAACCTAACGTAACCTAACCTAACGTAACCTAACCTAACCTAACCTAACGACGTTTGCAAGCGCTTTCACATTAGATATCGCAGTTCCCGACTTGTAATGGTGAAAAACACTGCATCTCATCAAGTGACATTGTTTAATGCGGTTTTACGACGGTTCATATCTTAACCTAACCTAACATTCGCACTTGTATTAAAAAACGCTCTATTACACTGTTTCGTTCACAATTAGGATATTTGCATAACCTCACAGTTTTTCACCAACTTATTGCAGTACAGAACGCTGTATCTCGCTAAATGACATCGTTCTTTAAGGTTTCACGATGCTTGCATGCGCTTTAACGAGAATATCACAACATAGCAGTTTCGCACTTGTAACGGTACAACACGCAGTATTTGGCTTGTTCATGCCGTTTTGTGTGCTTTCACAACATTTCACCTATCGCAGTTTCATACTCGCAATAAAACAACACTATCTCGTTAGATGACGTTGTTTTTGGTAGTTTCACGACGCTACCTAGCTTAAACTAAAATAACTCAACCTAACATAACCTTCGCACTTCTATCGTTAGAAAACGTTTTACTCGCTACTTTACATTGCTTTCTACAACAATACGACGGTTTCAAGCGCTTTCACATTAGATATCACAGTTCCCAACTTGTAAAGGTGAAAAACACTGCATCTCACTAAGTGACATTGTTTAATGCGGTTTTACGACGGTTCATACCTTAACCTAACGTAACCTAACCTAACCTAACCTAACCTTACCTAACCTAACCTAACCTAACCCAACCCAACCCAACCTAACCTAACCTAACCTAACCTAAACTAACCTAACCCAACCTAACCTAACCTAACCTAACCTAACCCAACCCAACCCAACCCAACCTAACCTAACCTAAGCTAACCTAACCAAACCTAACCTAACTTAACCTAACCTAACGTAACCTAACCTAACCTAACCTATTCTAACGTAACCTAACCTTTCCTGACCTAACCTAACCTAACGTAACCTAACCTAACCTAACCTAACATAACCTAACGTAACCTAACCTAACCTAACCTAACCTAGCGTAACCTAACCTAACCTAACCCAACCTAACCCAACCCAACCCAACCCAAACCAACAACACCCAACCAAACCTAACCTAACCTAACCTAACCTTACCTAACCTAACCAAATTATCCTTACCTAACCTAACCTAACCTAACGTAACCTTACCTAACCTAACCTAACCTAACGTAACCTAACCTAACCTAACGTAACCTAACCTAACCTAAACCAACCTAACCTAACCTAACCTAACCTAACCCAACTCAACCCAACCTAACCTAATCTAACCTAACCTAACCTAACTTAACCTAACAAAACCTAACCTAACCTAACCTAACCTAACCTAACGACGGTTGCAAGCGCTTTCACATTAGATATCGCAGTTCCCTACTTTTAATGGTGAAAAACACTGCATCTCACTAATTGACATTGTTTAATGCGGTTTTACGACGGTTCATATCTTAACCTAACCTAACATTCGCACTTGTATCTAAAACCACTCTATTACACTGTTTTGTTCACAATTACCATATTTGCATAACCTCACAGTTTTTTACCAACTTATTGCAGTACAGAACGTTGTATCTCGCTAAATGACATTGTTCTTTAAGGTTTCACGATGCTTGCATGCGCTTTAACGAGAATATCACAATATAGCAGTTTCGCACTTGTAACGGTAGAACACGCAGTATTTGGCTTGTTCATGCCGTTTTGTGTGCTTTCACAACATTTCACCTATCGCAGTTTAATACTCGCTATAAAACAACACTATCTCGTTAGATGACGTCGTTTTTGGTAGTTTCACGACGCTACCTAGCTTAAACTAACCTAACCTAACCTTCGCACTTCTATCGTTAGAAAACGTTTTACTCACCACTTTACAATGTTTTCTACAAGATTACGACGGTTTCATGCGCTTTCACATTAGATATCGTAGTTCCCGACTTGTAATGTTAAAAAACACTACATCTCACTAAGTGACATTGTTTAATGCGGTTTTACGACGGTTCATATCTTAACCTAACCTAACATTCGCACTTGTATCTAAAAACGCCCTATTACACTGTTTTGTTCACAATTACAATATTTGCATAACCTCACAGTTTTTCACCAACTCATTGCAGTACAGAACGTTGTATCTCGCTAAATGACATTGTTCTTTAAGGTTTCACGATGCTTGCATGCGCTCTAACGAGAATATCACAATATAGCAGTTTCGCACTTGTAACGGTAGAACACGCAGTATTTGGCTTGTTCATGCCGTTTTGTGTGCTTTCACAACATTTCACCTATCGCAGTTTAATACTCGCTATAAAACAACACTATCTCGTTAGATGACGTTGTTTTTGGTAGTTTCACGACGCTACCTAGCTTAAAGTAACATAACTCAACCTAACATAACCTTCGCACTTCTATTGTTAGAAAACGTTTTACTCGCTACTTTACATTGCTTTCTACAACAATACGACGGTTTCAAGCGCTTTCACATTAGATATCGCAGTTCCCAACTTATAAAGGTGAAAAACACTGCATCTCACTAAGTGACATTGTGTAATGCGGTTTTAGCGCGGTTCATATCTTAACCTAACCTAACCTAACCTAACCTAACCCAACCTAACCTAACATAACCTAACCTAACCTAACCTAACCAAACCTAACCTAACGTAACCTAACCTAACCTAACCTAACCTAACCTAACCTAACCAAACCTAACCTAACCTAACCTAACGTAACCTAACCTAACCTAACCTAACGACGTTTGCAAGCGCTTTCACATTAGATATCGCAGTTCCCGACTTGTAATGGTGAAAAACACTGCATCTCATCAAGTGACATTGTTTAATGCGGTTTTACGACGGTTCATATCTTAACCTAACCTAACATTCGCACTTGTAATAAAAAACGCTCTATTACACTGTTTCGTTCACAATTAGGATATTTGCATAACCTCACAGTTTTTCACCAACTTATTGCAGTACAGAACGCTGTATCTCGCTAAATGACATCGTTCTTTAAGGTTTCACGATGCTTGCATGCGCTTTAACGAGAATATCACAACATAGCAGTTTCGCACTTGTAACGGTACAACACGCAGTATTTGGCTTGTTCATGCCGTTTTGTGTGCTTTCACAACATTTCACCTATCGCAGTTTCGTACTCGCAATAAAACAACACTATCTCGTTAGATGACGTTGTTTTTGGTAGTTTCACGACGCTACCTAGCTTAAACTAACATAACTCAACCTAACATAACCTTCGCACTTCTATCGTTAGAAAACGTTTTACTCGCTACTTTACATTGCTTTCTACAACAATACGACGGTTTCAAGCGCTTTCACATTAGATATCGCAGTTCCCAACTTGTAAAGGTGAAAAACACTGCATCTCACTAAGTGACATTGTGTAATGCGGTTTTAGCGCGGTTCATATCTTAACCTAACCTAACCTAACCTAACCTAACCCAACCTAACCTAACATAACCTAACCTAACCTAACCTAACCAAACCTAACCTAACGTAACCTAACCTAACCTAACCTAACCTAACCTAACGACGTTTGCAAGCGCTTTCACATTAGATATCGCAGTTCCCGACTTGTAATGGTGAAAAACACAGCATCTCACTAAGTGACATTGTTTAATGCGGTTTTAGCGCGGTTCATATCTTAACCTAACCTAACCTTTCCTAACCCAACCTAACCTAACCTAACCTAACCAAACCTTACCTAACATCCCTAACCTAACCTAACCAAACCTAACCTAACCAAACCTAACCTAACCTAACCTAACGTAACCTAACCTAACCTAACCTAACCTAACGACGTTTGCAAGCGCTTTCACATTAGATATCGCAGTTCCCGACTTGTAATGGTGAAAAACACTGCATCTCATCAAGTGACATTGTTTAATGCGGTTTTACGACGGTTCATATCTTAACCTAACCTAACATTCGCACTTGTATTAAAAAACGCTCTATTACACTGTTTCGTTCACAATTACGATATTTGCTTGACCTCACAGTTTCTCATCAACTTAGTACAGTACAGAACGCTGTATCTCGCTAAATGACATCGTTCTTTAAGGTTTCACGATACTTGCATGCGCTTTACCGAGAATGTCAAAACATAGCAGTTTCGCACTTGTAACGGTACAACACGCAGTATTTGGCTTGTTCATGCCGTTTTGTGTGCTTTCACAACATTTCACCTATCGCAGTTTATTACTCGCTATAAAACAACACTATCTCGTTAGATGACGTCGTTTTTGGTACTTTCACGACGCTACCTAGCTTAAACTAACCTAACCTAACCTTCGCACTTCTATCGTTAGAAAATGTTTTACTCACCACTTTACAATGTTTTCTACAAGATTACGACGGTTTCATGCGCTTTCACATTAGATATCGTAGTTCCCGACTTGTAATGTTGAAAAACACTACATCTCACTAAGTGACATTGTTTAATGCGGTTTTACGACGGTTCATATCTTAACCTAACCTAACATTTGCACTTGTATCTAAAAACGCTCTATTACACTGTTTTGTTCACAATTACAATATTTGCATAA
Source organism: Rhipicephalus microplus (assembly GCF_043290135.1). Lineage (NCBI taxonomy): Eukaryota > Metazoa > Arthropoda > Arachnida > Ixodida > Ixodidae > Rhipicephalus > Rhipicephalus microplus. Next base: position 146,975 of record NW_027464698.1, on the reverse strand, counting down.
CCTCACAGTTTTTCACCAACTCATTGCAGTACAGAACGTTGTATCTCGCTAAATGACATTGTTCTTTAAGGTTTCACGATGCTTGCATGCGCTCTAACGAGAATATCACAATATAGCAGTTTCGCACTTGTAACGGTAGAACACGCAGTATTTGGCTTGTTCATGCCGTTTTGTGTGCTTTCACAACATTTCACCTATCGCAGTTTAATACTCGCTATAAAACAACACTATCTCGTTAGATGACGTCGTTTTTGGTAGTTTCACGACGCTACCTAGCTTAAACTAACCTAACCTAACCTAACCTTCGCACTTCTATCGTTAGAAAACGTTTTACTCACCACTTTACAATGTTTTCTACAAGATTACGACGGTTTCATGCGCTTTCACATTAGATATCGCAGTTCCCAACTTGTAAAGGTGAAAAACACTGCATCTCACTAAGTGACATTGTTTATTGCGGTTTTAGCGCGGTTCATATCTTAACCTAACCTAACCTAACCTAACCTAACCTAACCCAACCTAACCTAACATAACCTAACCTAACCTAACCTAACCAAACCTAACCTAACGTAACCTAACCTAACCTAACCTAACCTAACCTAACCAAACCTAACCTAACCTAACCTAACGTAACCTAACCTAACGTAACCTAACCTAACCTAACCTAACGACGTTTGCAAGCGCTTTCACATTAGATATCGCAGTTCCCGACTTGTAATGGTGAAAAACACTGCATCTCATCAAGTGACATTGTTTAATGCGGTTTTACGACGGTTCATATCTTAACCTAACCTAACATTCGCACTTGTATTAAAAAACGCTCTATTACACTGTTTCGTTCACAATTAGGATATTTGCATAACCTCACAGTTTTTCACCAACTTATTGCAGTACAGAACGCTGTATCTCGCTAAATGACATCGTTCTTTAAGGTTTCACGATGCTTGCATGCGCTTTAACGAGAATATCACAACATAGCAGTTTCGCACTTGTAACGGTACAACACGCAGTATTTGGCTTGTTCATGCCGTTTTGTGTGCTTTCACAACATTTCACCTATCGCAGTTTCATACTCGCAATAAAACAACACTATCTCGTTAGATGACGTTGTTTTTGGTAGTTTCACGACGCTACCTAGCTTAAACTAAAATAACTCAACCTAACATAACCTTCGCACTTCTATCGTTAGAAAACGTTTTACTCGCTACTTTACATTGCTTTCTACAACAATACGACGGTTTCAAGCGCTTTCACATTAGATATCACAGTTCCCAACTTGTAAAGGTGAAAAACACTGCATCTCACTAAGTGACATTGTTTAATGCGGTTTTACGACGGTTCATACCTTAACCTAACGTAACCTAACCTAACCTAACCTAACCTTACCTAACCTAACCTAACCTAACCCAACCCAACCCAACCTAACCTAACCTAACCTAACCTAAACTAACCTAACCCAACCTAACCTAACCTAACCTAACCTAACCCAACCCAACCCAACCCAACCTAACCTAACCTAAGCTAACCTAACCAAACCTAACCTAACTTAACCTAACCTAACGTAACCTAACCTAACCTAACCTATTCTAACGTAACCTAACCTTTCCTGACCTAACCTAACCTAACGTAACCTAACCTAACCTAACCTAACATAACCTAACGTAACCTAACCTAACCTAACCTAACCTAGCGTAACCTAACCTAACCTAACCCAACCTAACCCAACCCAACCCAACCCAAACCAACAACACCCAACCAAACCTAACCTAACCTAACCTAACCTTACCTAACCTAACCAAATTATCCTTACCTAACCTAACCTAACCTAACGTAACCTTACCTAACCTAACCTAACCTAACGTAACCTAACCTAACCTAACGTAACCTAACCTAACCTAAACCAACCTAACCTAACCTAACCTAACCTAACCCAACTCAACCCAACCTAACCTAATCTAACCTAACCTAACCTAACTTAACCTAACAAAACCTAACCTAACCTAACCTAACCTAACCTAACGACGGTTGCAAGCGCTTTCACATTAGATATCGCAGTTCCCTACTTTTAATGGTGAAAAACACTGCATCTCACTAATTGACATTGTTTAATGCGGTTTTACGACGGTTCATATCTTAACCTAACCTAACATTCGCACTTGTATCTAAAACCACTCTATTACACTGTTTTGTTCACAATTACCATATTTGCATAACCTCACAGTTTTTTACCAACTTATTGCAGTACAGAACGTTGTATCTCGCTAAATGACATTGTTCTTTAAGGTTTCACGATGCTTGCATGCGCTTTAACGAGAATATCACAATATAGCAGTTTCGCACTTGTAACGGTAGAACACGCAGTATTTGGCTTGTTCATGCCGTTTTGTGTGCTTTCACAACATTTCACCTATCGCAGTTTAATACTCGCTATAAAACAACACTATCTCGTTAGATGACGTCGTTTTTGGTAGTTTCACGACGCTACCTAGCTTAAACTAACCTAACCTAACCTTCGCACTTCTATCGTTAGAAAACGTTTTACTCACCACTTTACAATGTTTTCTACAAGATTACGACGGTTTCATGCGCTTTCACATTAGATATCGTAGTTCCCGACTTGTAATGTTAAAAAACACTACATCTCACTAAGTGACATTGTTTAATGCGGTTTTACGACGGTTCATATCTTAACCTAACCTAACATTCGCACTTGTATCTAAAAACGCCCTATTACACTGTTTTGTTCACAATTACAATATTTGCATAACCTCACAGTTTTTCACCAACTCATTGCAGTACAGAACGTTGTATCTCGCTAAATGACATTGTTCTTTAAGGTTTCACGATGCTTGCATGCGCTCTAACGAGAATATCACAATATAGCAGTTTCGCACTTGTAACGGTAGAACACGCAGTATTTGGCTTGTTCATGCCGTTTTGTGTGCTTTCACAACATTTCACCTATCGCAGTTTAATACTCGCTATAAAACAACACTATCTCGTTAGATGACGTTGTTTTTGGTAGTTTCACGACGCTACCTAGCTTAAAGTAACATAACTCAACCTAACATAACCTTCGCACTTCTATTGTTAGAAAACGTTTTACTCGCTACTTTACATTGCTTTCTACAACAATACGACGGTTTCAAGCGCTTTCACATTAGATATCGCAGTTCCCAACTTATAAAGGTGAAAAACACTGCATCTCACTAAGTGACATTGTGTAATGCGGTTTTAGCGCGGTTCATATCTTAACCTAACCTAACCTAACCTAACCTAACCCAACCTAACCTAACATAACCTAACCTAACCTAACCTAACCAAACCTAACCTAACGTAACCTAACCTAACCTAACCTAACCTAACCTAACCTAACCAAACCTAACCTAACCTAACCTAACGTAACCTAACCTAACCTAACCTAACGACGTTTGCAAGCGCTTTCACATTAGATATCGCAGTTCCCGACTTGTAATGGTGAAAAACACTGCATCTCATCAAGTGACATTGTTTAATGCGGTTTTACGACGGTTCATATCTTAACCTAACCTAACATTCGCACTTGTAATAAAAAACGCTCTATTACACTGTTTCGTTCACAATTAGGATATTTGCATAACCTCACAGTTTTTCACCAACTTATTGCAGTACAGAACGCTGTATCTCGCTAAATGACATCGTTCTTTAAGGTTTCACGATGCTTGCATGCGCTTTAACGAGAATATCACAACATAGCAGTTTCGCACTTGTAACGGTACAACACGCAGTATTTGGCTTGTTCATGCCGTTTTGTGTGCTTTCACAACATTTCACCTATCGCAGTTTCGTACTCGCAATAAAACAACACTATCTCGTTAGATGACGTTGTTTTTGGTAGTTTCACGACGCTACCTAGCTTAAACTAACATAACTCAACCTAACATAACCTTCGCACTTCTATCGTTAGAAAACGTTTTACTCGCTACTTTACATTGCTTTCTACAACAATACGACGGTTTCAAGCGCTTTCACATTAGATATCGCAGTTCCCAACTTGTAAAGGTGAAAAACACTGCATCTCACTAAGTGACATTGTGTAATGCGGTTTTAGCGCGGTTCATATCTTAACCTAACCTAACCTAACCTAACCTAACCCAACCTAACCTAACATAACCTAACCTAACCTAACCTAACCAAACCTAACCTAACGTAACCTAACCTAACCTAACCTAACCTAACCTAACGACGTTTGCAAGCGCTTTCACATTAGATATCGCAGTTCCCGACTTGTAATGGTGAAAAACACAGCATCTCACTAAGTGACATTGTTTAATGCGGTTTTAGCGCGGTTCATATCTTAACCTAACCTAACCTTTCCTAACCCAACCTAACCTAACCTAACCTAACCAAACCTTACCTAACATCCCTAACCTAACCTAACCAAACCTAACCTAACCAAACCTAACCTAACCTAACCTAACGTAACCTAACCTAACCTAACCTAACCTAACGACGTTTGCAAGCGCTTTCACATTAGATATCGCAGTTCCCGACTTGTAATGGTGAAAAACACTGCATCTCATCAAGTGACATTGTTTAATGCGGTTTTACGACGGTTCATATCTTAACCTAACCTAACATTCGCACTTGTATTAAAAAACGCTCTATTACACTGTTTCGTTCACAATTACGATATTTGCTTGACCTCACAGTTTCTCATCAACTTAGTACAGTACAGAACGCTGTATCTCGCTAAATGACATCGTTCTTTAAGGTTTCACGATACTTGCATGCGCTTTACCGAGAATGTCAAAACATAGCAGTTTCGCACTTGTAACGGTACAACACGCAGTATTTGGCTTGTTCATGCCGTTTTGTGTGCTTTCACAACATTTCACCTATCGCAGTTTATTACTCGCTATAAAACAACACTATCTCGTTAGATGACGTCGTTTTTGGTACTTTCACGACGCTACCTAGCTTAAACTAACCTAACCTAACCTTCGCACTTCTATCGTTAGAAAATGTTTTACTCACCACTTTACAATGTTTTCTACAAGATTACGACGGTTTCATGCGCTTTCACATTAGATATCGTAGTTCCCGACTTGTAATGTTGAAAAACACTACATCTCACTAAGTGACATTGTTTAATGCGGTTTTACGACGGTTCATATCTTAACCTAACCTAACATTCGCACTTGTATCTAAAAACGCTCTATTACACTGTTTTGTTCACAATTACAATATTTGCATAACCTCACAGTTTTTCACCAACTCATTGCAGTACAGAACGTTGTATCTCGCTAAATGACATTGTTCTTTAAGGTTTCACGATGCTTGCATGCGCTCTAACGAGAATATCACAATATAGCAGTTTCGCACTTGTAACGGTAGAACACGCAGTATTTGGCTTGTTCATGCCGTTTTGTGTGCTTTCACAACATTTCACCTATCGCAGTTTAATACTCGCTATAAAACAACACTATCTCGTTAGATGACGTTGTTTTTGGTAGTTTCACGACGCTACCTAGCTTAAACTAACATAACTCAACCTAACATAACCTTCGCACTTCTATTGTTAGAAAACGTTTTACTCGCTACTTTACATTGCTTTCTACAACAATACGACGGTTTCAAGCGCTTTCACATTAGATATCGCAGTTCCCAACTTGTAAAGGTGAAAAACACTGCATCTCACTAAGTGACATTGTGTAATGCGGTTTTAGCGCGGTTCATATCTTAACCTAACCTAACCTAACCTAACCTAACCCAACCTAACCTAACATAACCTAACCTAACCTAACGTAACCTAACCTAACCTAACCTAACCTAACCTAACCTAACCAAACCTAACCTAACCTAACCTAACGTAACCTAACCTAACCTAACCTAACGACGTTTGCAAGCGCTTTCACATTAGATATCGCAGTTCCCGACTTGTAATGGTGAAAAACACTGCATCTCATCAAGTGACATTGTTTAATGCGGTTTTACGACGGTTCATATCTTAACCTAACCTAACATTCGCACTTGTATTAAAAAACGCTCTATTACACTGTTTCGTTCACAATTAGGATATTTGCATAACCTCACAGTTTTTCACCAAGTTATTGCAGTACAGAACGCTGTATCTCGCTAAATGACATCGTTCTTTAAGGTTTCACGATGCTTGCATGCGCTTTAACGAGAATATCACAACATAGCAGTTTCGCACTTGTAACGGTACAACACGCAGTATTTGGCTTGTTCATGCCGTTTTGTGTGCTTTCACAACATTTCACCTATCGCAGTTTCGTACTCGCAATAAAACAACACTATCTCGTTAGATGACGTTGTTTTTGGTAGTTTCACGACGCTACCTAGCTTAAACTAACATAACTCAACCTAACATAACCTTCGCACTTCTATCGTTAGAAAACGTTTTACTCGCTACTTTACATTGCTTTCTACAACAATACGACGGTTTGAAGCGCTTTCACATTAGATATCACAGTTCCCAACTTGTAAAGGTGAAAAACACTGCATCTCACTAAGTGACATTGTTTAATGCGGTTTTACGACGGTTCATACCTTAACCTAACGTAACCTAACCTAACCTAACCTAACCTTACCTAACCTAACCTAACCTAACCTAACCCAACCCAACCCAACCTAACCTAACCTAACCTAACCTAAACTAACCTAACCCAACCTAACCTAACCTAACCTAACCTAACCCAACCCAACCCAACCCAACCTAACCTAACCTAAGCTAACCTAACCAAACCTAACCTAACTTAACCTAACCTAACGGAACCTAACCTAACCTAACCTATTCTAACGTAACCTAACCTTTCCTGACCTAACCTAACCTAACGTAACCTAACCTAACCTAACCTAACATAACCTAACGTAACCTAACCTAACCTAACCTAACCTAACCTAACGTAACCTAACCTAACCTAACCCAACCTAACCCAACCCAACCCAACCCAAACCAACAACACCCAACCCAACCTAACCTAACCTAACCTAACCTTACCTAACCTAACCACATTATCCTTACCTAACCTAACCTAACCTAACGTAACCTAACCTAACCTAACCTAACCTAACGTAACCTAACCTAACCTAACCCAACCTAACCTAACCTAACCTAACCTAACCCAACTCAAACCAACCTAACCTAATCTAACCTAACCTAACCTAACCTAACCTAACAAAACCTAACCTAACCTAACCTAACCTAACCTAACCTAACGACGGTTGCAAGCGCTTTCACATTAGATATCGCAGTTTCCGACTTTTAATGGTGAAAAACACTGCATCTCACTAATTGACATTGTTTAATGCGGTTTTACGACGGTTCATATCTTAACCTAACCTAACATTCGCAGTTGTATCTAAAACCGCTCTATTACACTGTTTTGTTCACAATTACCATATTTGCATAACCTCACAGTTTTTCACCAACTTATTGCAGTACAGAACGTTGTATCTCGCTAAATGACATTGTTCTTTAAGGTTTCACGATGCTTGCATGCGCTTTAACGAGAATATCACAATATAGCAGTTTCGCACTTGTAACAGTAGAACACGCAGTATTTGGCTTGTTCATGCCGTTTTGTGTGCTTTCACAACATTTCACCTATCGCAGTTTAATACTCGCTATAAAACAACACTATCTCGTTAGATGACGTCGTTTTTGGTAGTTTCACGACGCTACCTAGCTTAAACTAACCTAACCTAACCTAACCTTTGCACTTCTATCGTTAGAAAACGTTTTACTCGCAACTTTACAATGTTTTCTACAAGATTACGACGGTTTCATGCGCTTTCACATTAGATATCGTAGTTCCCGACTTGTAATGTTGAAAAACACTACATCTCACTAAGTGACATTGTTTAATGCGGTTTTACGACGGTTGATATGTCAACCTAACCTAACATTCGCACTTGTATCTAAAGACGCTCAATTACACTGTTTCGTTCACAATTACGATATTTGCTTGACCTCACAGTTTCTCACCAACTTATTACAGTACAGAACGCTGTATCTCGCTAAATGACATCGTTCTTTAAGGTTTCACGATACTTGCATGCGCTTTACCGAGAATGTCAAAACATAGCAGTTTCGCACTTGTAACGGTACAACACGCAGTATTTGGCTTGTTCATGCCGTTTTGTGTGCTTTCACATTTTACCTATCGCAGTTTCGTACTCGCAATAAAACAACACTATCTCGTTAGATGACGTCGTTTTTGGTGGTTTCACGACGCTGCCTAGCTTAAACTAACATAACTCAACCTAACATAACCTTCGCACTTCTATCGTTAGAAAACGTTTTACTCGCTACTTTACATTGCTTTCTACAACATCACGACGGTTTCAAGCGCTTTCACATTACATATCGCAGTTCCCAACTTGTAAAGGTGAAAAACACTGCATCTCACTAAGTGACATTGTTTATTGCGGTTTTACAACGGTTCATACCTTAACCTAACGTAACCTAACCTAACCTAACCCAACCTAACCTAACATAACCTAACCTAACATAACCTAACCTAACCTAACCTAACCAAACCTAACCTAACGTAACCTAACCTAACCTAACCTAACCTAACCTAACGACGTTTGCAAGCGCTTTCACATTAGATATCGCAGTTCCCAATTTGTAAAAGTGAAAAACACTGCATCTCACTAAGTGACATTGTTTAATGCGGTTTTAGCGCGGTTCGTATCTTAACCTAACCTAACCTAACCTAACCTAACCTAACCTAACCCAACCTAACCTAACCTAACCTAACCTAACCTAACCTAACCAAACCTAACCTAACGTAACCTAACCTAACCTAACCTAACCTAACCTAACCTAACCTAACGACGTTTGCAAGCGCTTTCACATTAGATATCGCAGTTCCCGACTTGTAATGGTGAAAAACACTGCATCTCACTAAGTGACATTGTTTAATGCGGTTTTACGACGGTTCATATCTTAACCTAACCTAACATTCGTACTTGTATGGAAAAACGCTCTATTACACTGTTTCGTTCACAATTACGATATTTGCATAACCTCACAGTTTTTCACCAACTCATTGCAGTACAGAACGCTGTATCTCGCTAAATGACATCGTTCTTTAAGGTTTCACGATGCTTGCATGCGCTTTAACAAGAATATCACATTATAGCAGTTTCGCACTTGTAACGGTACGACACGCAGTATTTGGCTTGTTCATGCCGTTTTGTGTGCTTTCACATTTTACCTATCGCAGTTTTGTACTCGCAATAAAACAACACTATCTCGTTAGATGACGTCGTTTTTGGTGGTTTCACGACGCTACCTAGCTTAAACTAACATAACTCAACCTAACATAACCTTCGCACTTCTATCGTTAGAAAACGTTTTACTCGCTACTTTACATTGCTTTCTACAACATCACGACGGTTTCAAGCGCTTTCACATTAGATATCGCAGTTCCCAACTTGTAAAGGTGAAAAACACTGCATCTCACTAAGTGACATTGTTTATTGCGGTTTTACAACGGTTCATACCTTAACCTAACGTAACCTAACCTAACCTAACCCAACCTAACCTAACATAACCTAACCTAACATAACCTAACCTAACCTAACCTAACCAAACCTAACCTAACGTAACCTAACCTAACCTAACCTAACCTAACCTAACGACGTTTGCAAGCGCTTTCACATTAGATATCGCAGTTCCCAATTTGTAAAGGTGAAAAACACTGCATCTCACTAAGTGACATTGTTTAATGCGGTTTTAGCGCGGTTCATATCTTAACCTAACCTAACATTCGCACTTGTATTAAAAAACGCTCTATTACACTGTTTCGTTCACAATTACGATATTTGCTTGCCCTCACAGTTTCTCACCAACTTATTACAGTACAGAACGCTGTATCTCGCTAAATGACATCGTTCTTTAAGGTTTCACGATACTTGCATGCGCTTTACCGAGAATGTCAAAACATAGCAGTTTCGCACTTGTAACGGTACAACACGCAGTATTATTTGGCTTGTTCATGCCGTTTTGTGTGCTTTCACAACATTTCACCTATCGCAGTTTAATACTCGCTATAAAACAACACTATCTCGTTAGATGACGTCGTTTTTGGTACTTTCACGACGCTACCTAGCTTAAACTAACCTAACCTAACCTTCGCACTTCTATCGTTAGAAAACGTTTTACTCACCACTTTACAATGTTTTCTACAAGATTACGACGGTTTCATGCGCTTTCACATTAGATATCGTAGTTCCCGACTTGTAATGTTGAAAAACACTACATCTCACTAAGTGACATTGTTTAATGCGGTTTTACGACGGTTCATATCTTAACCTAACCTAACATTCGCACTTGTATCTAAAAACGCTCTATTACACTGTTTTGTTCACAATTACAATATTTGCATAACCTCACAGTTTTTCACCAACTCATTGCAGTACAGAACGTTGTATCTCGCTAAATGACATTGTTCTTTAAGGTTTCACGATGCTTGCATGCGCTCTAACGAGAATATCACAATATAGCAGTTTCGCACTTGTAACGGTAGAACACGCAGTATTTGGCTTGTTCATGCCGTTTTGTGTGCTTTCACAACATTTCACCTATCGCAGTTTAATACTCGCTATAAAACAACACTATCTCGTTAGATGACGTCGTTTTTGGTAGTTTCACGACGCTACCTAGCTTAAACTAACCTAACCTAACCTAACCTTCGCACTTCTATCGTTAGAAAACGTTTTACTCACCACTTTACAATGTTTTCTACAAGATTACGACGGTTTCATGCGCTTTCACATTAGATATCGCAGTTCCCAACTTGTAAAGGTGAAAAACACTGCATCTCACTAAGTGACATTGTTTATTGCGGTTTTAGCGCGGTTCATATCTTAACCTAACCTAACCTAACCTAACCTAACCTAACCTAACCCAACCTAACCTAACATAACCTAACCTAACCTAACCAAACCCAACCTAACGTAACCTAACCTAACCTAACCTAACCTAACCTAACCAAACCTAACCTAACCTAACCTAACGTAACCTAACCTAACCTAACCTAACGACTTTTGCAAGCGCTTTCACACTAGATATCGTAGTTCCCGACTTGTAATGGTGAAAAACACTGCATCTCATCAAGTGACATTGTTTAATGCGGTTTTACGACGGTTCATATCTTAACCTAACCTAACATTCGCACTTGTATTAAAAAACGCTCTATTACACTGTTTCGTTCACAATTAGGATATTTGCATAACCTCACAGTTTTTCACCAACTTATTGCAGTACAGAACGCTGTATCTCGCTAAATGACATCGTTCTTTAAGGTTTCACGATGCTTGCATGCGCTTTAACGAGAATATCACAACATAGCAGTTTCGCACTTGTAACGGTACAACACGCAGTATTTGGCTTGTTCATGCCGTTTTGTGTGCTTTCACAACATTTCACCTATCGCAGTTTCGTATTCGCAATAAAACAACACTATCTCGTTAGATGACGTTGTTTTTGGTAGTTTCACGACGCTACCTAGCTTAAACTAACATAACTCAACCTAACATAACCTTCGCACTTCTATCGTTAGAAAACGTTTTACTCGCTACTTTACATTGCTTTCTACAACAATACGACAGTTTCAAGCGCTTTCACATTAGATATCGCAGTTCCCAACTTGTAAAGGTGAAAAACACTGCATCTCACTAAGTGACATTGTGTAATGCGGTTTTAGCGCGGTTCATATCTTAACCTAACCTAACCTAACCTAACCTAACCCAACCTAACCTAACCTAACCTAACCTAACCTAACCAAACCTAACCTAACGTAACCTAACCTAACCTAACCTAACCTAACCTAACCTAACGACGTTTGCAAGCGCTTTCACATTAGATATCGCAGTTCCCGACTTGTAATGGTGAAAAACACAGCATCTCACTAAGTGACATTGTTTAATGCGGTTTTAGCGCGGTTCATATCTTAACCTAACCTAACCTTACCTAACCCAACCTAACCTAACCTAACCTAACCAAACCTTACCTAACATCCCTAACCTAACCTAACCTAACCTAACCTAACCAAACCTAACCTAACCTAACCTAACGTAACCTAACCTAACCTAACCTAACGACGTTTGCAAGCGCTTTCACATTAGATATCGCAGTTCCCGACTTGTAATGGTGAAAAACACTGCATCTCATCAAGTGACATTGTTTAATGCGGTTTTACGACGGTTCATATCTTAACCTAACCTAACATTCGCACTTGTATTAAAAAACACTCTATTACACTGTTTCGTTCACAATTAGGATATTTGCATAACCTCACAGTTTTTCACCAACTTATTGCAGTACAGAACGCTGTATCTCGCTAAATGACATCGTTCTTTAAGGTTTCACGATACTTGCATGCGCTTTACCGAGAATGTCAAAACATAGCAGTTTCGCACTTGTAACGGTACAACACGCAGTATTTGGCTTGTTCATGCCGTTTTGTGTGCTTTCACATTTTACCTATCGCAGTTTCGTACTCGCAATAAAACAACACTATCTCGTTAGATGACGTCGTTTTTGGTGGTTTCACGACGCTACCTAGCTTAAACTAACATAACTCAACCTAACATAACCTTCGCACTTCTATCGTTAGAAAACGTTTTACTCGCTACTTTACATTGCTTTCTACAACAATACGACGGTTTCAAGCGCTTTCACATTAGATATCACAGTTCCCAACTTGTAAAGGTAAAAAACACTGCATCTCACTAAGTGACATTGTTTAATGCGGTTTTACAACGGTTCATACCTTAACCTAACGTAACCTAACCTAACCTAACCCAACCTGACCTAACATAACCTAACCTAACATAACTTAACCTAACCTAACCTAACCAAACCTAACCTAACGTAACCTAACCTAACCTAACCTAACCTAACCTAACCTAACGACGTTTGCAAGCGCTTTCACATTAGATATCGCAGTTCCCAACTTGTAAAGGTGAAAAACACTGCATCTCACTAAGTGACATTGTTTAATGCGGTTTTAGCGCGGTTCGTATCTTAACCTAACCTAACCTAACCTAACCTAACCCAACCTAACCTAACATAACCTAACCTAACCTAACCTAACCAAACCTAACCTAACGTAACCTAACCTAACCTAACCTAACCTAACCTAACGACGTTTGCAAGCGCTTTCACATTAGATATCGCAGTTCCCGACTTGTAATGGTGAAAAACACTGCATCTCACTAAGTGACATTGTTTAATGCGGTTTTACGACGGTTCATATCTTAACCTAACCTAACATTCGTACTTGTATGGAAAAACGCTCTATTACACTGTTTCGTTCACAATTACGATATTTGCATAACCTCACAGTTTTTCACCAACTTATTGCAGTACAGAACGCTGTATCTCGCTAAATGACATCGTTCTTTAAGGTTTCACGATGCTTGCATGCGCTTTAACAAGAATATCACATTATAGCAGTTTCGCACTTGTAACGGTACAACACGCAGTATCTGGCTTGTTCAAGCCGTTTTGTGTACTTTCACAACATTTCACCTATTGCAGTTACGTACATGCAATAAAACAACGCTATCTCGTTAGTTGACGTCCTTTTTGGTGGTCTCACGACGCTACATAGCTTAAACTAACATAACTCAAGCTAACCATCGCACTTCTATCGTTAGAAAACGTTTTACTCGCAACTTTACAATGTTTTCTACAAGATTACGACGGTTTCATGCGCTTTCACATTAGATATCGTAGTTCCCGACTTGTAATGTTGAAAAACACTACATCTCACTAAGTGACATTGTTTAATGCGGTTTTACGACGGTTGATATCTCAACCTAACCTAACATTCGCACTTGTATCTAAATACGCTCAATTACACTGTTTCGTTCACAATTACGATATTTGCTTGACCTCACAGTTTCTCACCAACCTATTACAGTTCAGAACGCTGTATCTCGCTAAATGACATCGTTCTTTAAGGTTTCACGATACTTGCATCCGCTTTAACGAGAATATCACAATAAAGCAGTTTCGCACTTGTAACGGCACAAGACGCAGTATCTGGCTAGTTCATGATATTTTGTGTGCTTTCACAACATTTCACCTATCGCAGTTTAATACTCGCTATAAAACAACACTATCTCGTTAGATGACGTCGTTTTTGGTAGTTTCACGACGCTACCTAGCTTAAACTAACCTAACCTAACCTAACCTTCGCACTTCTATCGTTAGAAAACGTTTTACTCACCACTTTACAATGTTTTCTACAAGATTACGACGGTTTCATGCGCTTTCACATTAGATATCGTAGTTCCCGACTTGTAATGTTGAAAAACACTACATCTCACTAAGTGACATTGTTTAATGCGGTTTTACGACGGTTCATATCTTAACCTAACCTAACATTCGCACTTGTATCTAAAAACGCTCTATTACACTGTTTTGTTCACAATTACAATATTTGCATAACCTCACAGTTTTTCACCAACTTATTGCAGTACAGAACGTTGTATCTCGCTAAATGACATTGTTCTTTAAGGTTTCACGATGCTTGCATGCGCTTTAACGAGAATATCACAATATAGCAGTTTCACACTTGTCACGGTAAAACACGCAGTATTTGGCTTGTTCATGCCGTTTTGTGTGCTTTCACAACATTTCACCTATCGCAGTTTATTACTCGCTATAAAACAACACTATCTCGTTAGATGACGTCGTTTTTGGTAGTTTCACGACGCTACCTAGCTTAAACTAACCTAACCTAACCTAACCTTCGCACTTCTATCGTTAGAAAACGTTTTACTCACCACTTTACAATGTTTTCTACAAGATTACGACGGTTTCATGCGCTTTCACATTAGATATCGCAGTTCCCAACTTGTAAAGGTGAAAAACACTGCATCTCACTAAGTGACATTGTTTAATGTGGTTTTAGCGCGGTTCATATCTTAACCTAATCTAACCTAACCTAACCCAACCTAACCTAACATAACCTAACCCAACCTAACCTAACCTAACCAAACCTAACCTAACGTAACCTAACCTAACCTAACGACGTTTGCAAGCGCTTTCGCATTAGATATCGCAGTTCCCGACTTGTAATGGTGAAAAACACAGCATCTCACTAAGTGACATTGTTTAATGCGGTTTTAGCGCGGTTCATATCTTAACCTAACCTAACCTTACCTAACCCAACCTAACCTAACCTAACCTAACCAAACCTTACCTAACATCCCTAACCTAACCTAACCTAACCTAACCTAACCAAACCTAACCTAACCTAACCTAACGTAACCTAACCTAACCTAACCTAACCTAACCTAACGACGTTTGCAAGCGCTTTCACATTAGATATCGCAGTTCCTGACTTGTAATGGTGAAAAACACTGCATCTCACTAAGTGACATTGTTTAATGCGGTTTTACGACGGTTCATATCTTAACCTAACCTAACATTCGCACTTGTATTAAAAAACGCTCTATTACACTGTTTCGTTCACAATTAGGATATTTGCATAACCTCACAGTTTTTCACCAACTTATTGCAGTACAGAACGCTGTATCTCGCTAAATGACATCGTTCTTTAAGGTTTCACGATGCTTGCATGCGCTTTAACGAGAATATCACAACATAGCAGTTTCGCACTTGTAACGGTACAACACGCAGTATTTGGCTTGTTCATGCCGTTTTGTGTGCTTTCACAACATTTCACCTATCGCAGTTTCGTACTCGCAATAAAACAACACTATCTCTTTAGATGACGTTGTCTTTGGTAGTTTCACGACGCTACCTAGCTTAAACTAACATAACTCAACCTAACATAACCTTCGCACTTCTATCGTTAGAAAACGTTTTACTCGCTACTTTACATTGCTTTCTACAACAATACGACGGTTTCAAGCGCTTTCACATTAGATATCGCAGTTCCCAACTTGTAAAGGTGAAAAACACTGCATCTCACTAAGTGACATTGTGTAATGCGGTTTTAGCGCGGTTCATATCTTAACCTAACCTAACCTAACCTAACCTAACCCAACCTAACCTAACATAACCTAACCTAACCTAACCTAACCAAACCTAACCTAACGTAACCTAACCTAACCTAACCTAACCTAACCTAACCTAACGACGTTTGCAAGCGCTTTCACATTAGATATCGCAGTTCCCGACTTGTAATGGTGAAAAACACAGCATCTCACTAAGTGACATTGTTTAATGCGGTTTTAGCGCGGTTCATATCTTAACCTAACCTAACCTTACCTAACCCAACCTAACCTAACCTAACCTAACCAAACCTTACCTAACATCCCTAACCTAACCTAACCTAACCTAACCTAACCAATCCTAACCTAACCTAACCTAACGTAACCTAACCTAACCTAACCTAACCTAACGACGTTTGCAAGCGCTTTCACATTAGATATCGCAGTTCCCAACTTGTAATGGTGAAAAACACTGCATCTCATCAAGTGACATTGTTTAATGCGGTTTTACGACGGTTCATATCTTAACCTAACCTAACATTCGCACTTGTATTAAAAAACGCTCTATTACACTGTTTCGTTCACAATTACGATATTTGCTTGACCTCACAGTTTCTCACCAACTTATTACAGTACAAAACGCTGTATCTCGCTAAATGACATCGTTCTTTAAGGTTTCACGATACTTGCATGCGCTTTACCGAGAATGTCAAAACATAGCAGTTTCGCACTTGTAACGGTACAACACGCAGTATTTGGCTTGTTCATGCCGTTTTGTGTGCTTTCACAACATTTCACCTATCGCAGTTTATTACTCGCTATAAAACAACACTATCTCGTTAGATGACGTCGTTTTTGGTACTTTCACGACGCTACCTAGCTTAAACTAACCTAACCTAACCTTCGCACTTCTATCGTTAGAAAACGTTTTACTCACCACTTTACAATGTTTTCTACAAGATTACGACGGTTTCATGCGCTTTCACATTAGATATCGTAGTTCCCGACTTGTAATGTTGAAAAACACTACATCTCACTAAGTGACATTGTTTAATGCGGTTTTACGACGGTTCATATCTTAACCTAACCTAACATTCGCACTTGTATCTAAAAACGCTCTATTACACTGTTTTGTTCACAATTACAATATTTGCATAACCTCACAGTTTTTCACCAACTCATTGCAGTACAGAACGTTGTATCTCGCTAAATGACATTGTTCTTTAAGGTTTCACGATGCTTGCATGCGCTCTAACGAGAATATCACAATATAGCAGTTTCGCACTTGTAACGGTAGAACACGCAGTATTTGGCTTGTTCATGCCGTTTTGTGTGCTTTCACAACATTTCACCTATCGCAGTTTAATACTCGCTATAAAACAACACTATCTCGTTAGATGACGTTGTTTTTGGTAGTTTCACGACGCTACCTAGCTTAAACTAACATAACTCAACCTAACATAACCTTCGCGCTTCTATCGTTAGAAAACGTTTTACTCGCTACTTTACATTGCTTTCTACAACAATACGACGGTTTCAAGCGCTTTCACATTAGATATCGCAGTTCCCAACTTGTAAAGGTGAAAAACACTGCATCTCACTAAGTGACATTGTGTAATGCGGTTTTAGCGCGGTTCATATCTTAACCTAACCTAACCTAACCTAACCTAACCCAACCTAACCTAACATAACCAAACCTAACCTAACCTAACCAAACCTAACCTAACGTAACCTAACCTAACCTAACCTAACCTAACCTAACCTAACCAAACCTAACCTAACCTAACCTAACGTAACCTAACCTAACCTAACCTAACGACGTTTGCAAGCGCTTTCACATTAGATATCGCATTTCCCGACTTGTAATGGTGAAAAACACTGCATCTCATCAAGTGACATTGTTTAATGCGGTTTTACGACGGTTCATATCTTAACCTAACCTAACATTCGCACTTGTATTAAAAAACGCTCTATTACACTGTTTCGTTCACAATTAGAATATTTGCATAACCTCACAGTTTTTCACCAACTTATTGCAGTACAGAACGCTGTATCTCGCTAAATGACATCGTTCTTTAAGGTTTCACGATGCTTGCATGCTCTTTAACGAGAATATCACAACATAGCAGTTTCGCACTTGTAACGGTACAACACGCAGTATTTGGCTTGTTCATGCCGTTTTGTGTGCTTTCACAACATTTCACCTATCGCAGTTTCGTACTCGCAATAAAACTACACTATCTCGTTAGATGACGTTGTTTTTGGTAGTTTCACGACGCTACCTAGCTTAAACTAACATAACTCAACCTAACATAACCTTCGCACTTCTATCGTTAGAAAACGTTTTACTCGCTACTTTACATTGCTTTCTACAACAATACGACGGTTTCAAGCGCTTTCACATTAGATATCACAGTTCCCAACTTGTAAAGGTGAAAAACACTGCATCTCACTAAGTGACATTGTTTAATGCGGTTTTACGACGGTTCATACCTTAACCTAACGTAACCTAACCTAACCTAACCTAACCTTACCTAACCTAACCTAACCTAACCTAACCCAACCCAACCCAACCTAACCTAACCTAACCTAACCTAAACTAACCTAACCCAACCTAACCTAACCTAACCTAACCTAACCCAACCCAACCCAACCCAACCTAACCTAACCTAAGCTAACCTAACCAAACCTAACCTAACTTAACCTAACCTAACGTAACCTAACCTAACCTAACCTATTCTAACGTAACCTAACCTTTCCTGACCTAACCTAACCTAACGTAACCTAACCTAACCTAACCTAACATAACCTAACGTAACCTAACCTAACCTAACCTAACCTAACCTAACCCAACCTAACCCAACCCAACCCAACCCAAACCAACAACACCCAACCCAACCTAACCTAACCTAACCTAACCTTACCTAACCTAACCAAATTATCCTTACCTAACCTAACCTAACCTAACGTAACCTAACCTAACCTAACCTAACGTAACCTAACCTAACCTAACGTAACCTAACCTAACCTAACCCAACCTAACCTAACCTAACCTAACCCAACTCAACCCAACCTAACCTAATCTAACCTAACCTAACCTAACCTAACCTAACAAAACCTAACCTAACCTAACCTAACCTAACCTAACCTAACCTAACGACGGTTGAAAGCGCTTTCACATTAGATATCGCAGTTCCCGACTTTTAATGGTGAAAAACACTGCATCTCACTAATTGACATTGTTTAATGCGGTTTTACGACGGTTCATATCTTAACCTAACCTAACATTCGCACTTGTATCTAAAACCGCTCTATTACACTGTTTTGTTCACAATTACCATATTTGCATAACCTCACAGTTTTTCACCAACTTATTGCAGTACAGAACGTTGTATCTCGCTAAATGACATTGTTCTTTAAGGTTTCACGATGCTTGCATGCGCTTTAACGAGAATATCACAATATAGCAGTTTCGCACTTGTAACGGTAGAACACGCAGTATTTGGCTTGTTCATGCCGTTTTGTGTGCTTTCACAACATTTCACCTATCGCAGTTTAATACTCGCTATAAAACAACACTATCTCGTTAGATGACGTCGTTTTTGGTAGTTTCACGACGCTACCTAGCTTAAACTAACCTAACCTAACCTAACCTTTGCACTTCTATCGTTAGAAAACGTTTTACTCGCAACTTTACAATGTTTTCTACAAGATTACGACGGTTGCATGCGCTTTCACATTAGATATCGTAGTTCCCGACTTGTAATGTTGAAAAACACTACATCTCACTAAGTGACATTGTTTAATGCGGTTTTACGACGGTTGATATGTCAACCTAACCTGACATTCGCACTTGTATCTAAAGACGCTCAATTACACTGTTTCGTTCACAATTACGATATTTGCTTGACCTCACAGTTTCTCACCAACTTATTACAGTACAGAACGCTGTATCTCGCTAAATGACATCGTTCTTTAAGGTTTCACGATACTTGCATGCGCTTTACCGAGAATGTCAAAACATAGCAGTTTCGCACTTGTAACGGTACAACACGCAGTATTTGGCTTGTTCATGCCGTTTTGTGTGCTTTCACATTTTACCTATCGCAGTTTCGTACTCGCAATAAAACAACACTATCTCGTTAGATGACGTCGTTTTTGGTGGTTTCACGACGCTACCTAGCTTAAACTAACATAACTCAACCTAACATAACCTTCGCACTTCTATCGTTAGAAAACGTTTTACTCGCTACTTTACATTGCTTTCTACAAGATCACGACGGTTTCAAGCGCTTTCACATTAGATATCGCAGTTCCCAACTTGTAAAGGTGAAAAACACTGCATCTCACTAAGTGACATTGTTTATTGCGGTTTTACAAAGGTTCATACCTTAACCTAACGTAACCTAACCTAACCTAACCCAACCTAACCTAACATAACCTAACCTAACATAACCTAACCTAACCTAACCTAACCAAACCTAACCTAACCTAACCTAACCTAACCTAACCTAACCTAACCTAACGACGTTTGCAAGCGCTTTCACATTAGATATCGCAGTTCCCAATTTGTAAAGGTGAAAAACACTGCATCTCACTAAGTGACATTGTTTAATGCGGTTTTAGCGCGGTTCGTATCTTAACCTAACCTAACCTAACCTAACCTAACCTAACCCAACCTAACCTAACATAACCTAACCTAACCTAACCTAACCAAACCTAACCTAACGTAACCTAACCTAACCTAACCTAACCTAACCTAACGACGTTTGCAAGCGCTTTCACATTAGATATCGCAGTTCCCGACTTGTAATGGTGAAAAACACTGCATCTCACTAAGTGACATTGTTTAATGCGGTTTTACGACGGTTCATATCTTAACCTAACCTAACATTCGTACTTGTATGGAAAAACGCTCTATTACACTGTTTCGTTCACAATTACGATATTTGCATAACCTCACAGTTTTTCACCAACTCATTGCAGTACAGAACGCTGTATCTCGCTAAATGACATCGTTCTTTAAGGTTTCACGATGCTTGCATGCGCTTTAACAAGAATATCACATTATAGCAGTTTCGCACTTGTAACGGTACAACACGCAGTATCTGGCTTGTTCAAGCCGTTTTGTGTACTTTCACAACATTTCACCTATTGCAGTTACGTACATGCAATAAAACAACGCTATCTCGTTAGTTGACGTCCTTTTTGGTGGTCTCACGACGCTACATAGCTTAAACTAACATAACTCAAGCTAACCTTCGCACTTCTATGGTTAGAAAACGTTTTACTCGCAACTTTACAATGTTTTCTACAAGATTACGACGGTTTCATGCGCTTTCACATTAGATATCGCAGTTCCCGACTTGTAATGGTGAAAAACACTGCATCTCATCAAGTGACGTTGTTTAATGCGGTTTTACGACGGTTCATATCTTAACCTAACCTAACATTCGCACTCGTATTAAAAAACGCTCTATTACACTGTTTCGTTCACAATTAGGATATTTGCATAACCTCACAGTTTTTCACCAACTTATTGCAGTACAGAACGCTGTATCTCGCTAAATGACATCGTTCTTTAAGGTTTCACGATGCTTGCATGCGCTTTAACGAGAATATCAAAACATAGCAGTTTCGCATTTGTAACGGTACAACACGCAGTATTTGGCTTGTTCATGCCGTTTTGTGTGCTTTCACAACATTTCACCTATCGCAGTTTCGTACTCGCAATAAAACAACACTATCTCGTTAGATGACGTTGTTTTTGGTAGTTTCACGACGCTACCAAGCTTAAACTAACATAACTCAACCTAACATAACCTTTGCACTTCTATCGTTAGAAAACGTTTTACTCGCTACTTTACATTGCTTTCTACAACAATACGACGGTTTCAAGCGCTTTCACATTAGATATCGCAGTTCCCGACTTGTAAAGGTGAAAAACACTGCATCTCACTAAGTGACATTGTGTAATGCGGTTTTAGCGCGGTTCATATCTTAACCTAACCTAACCTAACCTAACCTAACCCAACCTAACCTAACATAACCTAACCTAACCTAACCTAACCTAACCTAACCAAACCTAACCTAACGTAACCTAACCTAACCTAACCTAACCTAACCTAACCTAACGACGTTTGCATGCGCTTTCACATTAGATATCGCAGTTCCCGACTTGTAATGGTGAAAAACACTGCATCTCATCAAGTGACATTGTTTAATGCGGTTTTACGACGGTTCATATCTTAACCTAACCTAACATTCGCACTTGTATTAAAAAACGCTCTATTACACTGTTTCGTTCACAATTACGATATTTGCTTGACCTCACAGTTTCTCACCAACTTATTACAGTACAGAACGCTGTATCTCGCTAAATGACATCGTTCTTTAAGGTTTCACGATACTTGCATGCGCTTTACCGAGAATGTCAAAACATAGCAGTTTCGCACTTGTAACGGTACAACACCCAGTATTTGGCTTGTTCATGCCGTTTTGTGTGCTTTCACAACATTTCACCTATCGCAGTTTAATACTCGCTATAAAACAACACTATCTCGTTAGATGACGTCGTTTTTGGTACTTTCACGACGCTACCTAGCTTAAACTAACCTAACCTAACCTTCGCACTTCTATCGTTAGAAAACGTTTTACTCACCACTTTACAATGTTTTCTACAAGATTACGACGGTTTCATGCGCTTTCACATTAGATATCGTAGTTCCCGACTTGTAAAGGTGAAAAACACTGCATCTCACTAAGTGACATTGTGTAATGCGGTTTTAGCGCGGTTCATATCTTAACCTAACCTAACCTAACCTAACCTAACCCAACCTAACCTAACATAACCTAACCTAACCTAACCTAACCAAACCTAACCTAACGTAACCTAACCTAACCTAACCTAACCTAACCTAACCAAACCTAACCTAACCTAACCTAACGTAACCTAACCTAACCTAACCTAACGACGTTTGCAAGCGCTTTCACATTAGATATCGCAGTTCCCGACTTGTAATGGTGAAAAACACTGCATCTCATCAAGTGACATTGTTTAATGCGGTTTTACGACGGTTCATATCTTAACCTAACCTAACATTCGCACTTGTATCTAAAAACGCTCTATTACACTGTTTTGTTCACAATTACAATATTTGCATAACCTCACAGTTTTTCACCAACTCATTGCAGTACAGAACGTTGTATCTCGCTAAATGACATTGTTCTTTAAGGTTTCACGATGCTTGCATGCGCTCTAACGAGAATATCACAATATAGCAGTTTCGCACTTGTAACGGTAGAACACGCAGTATTTGGCTTGTTCATGCCGTTTTGTGTGCTTTCACAACATTTCACCTATCGCAGTTTAATACTCGCTATAAAACAACACTATCTCGTTAGATGACGTTGTTTTTGGTAGTTTCACGACGCTACCTAGCTTAAACTAACATAACTCAACCTAACATAACCTTCGCGCTTCTATCGTTAGAAAACGTTTTACTCGCTACTTTACATTGCTTTCTACAACAATACGACGGTTTCAAGCGCTTTCACATTAGATATCGCAGTTCCCAACTTGTAAAGGTGAAAAACACTGCATCTCACTAAGTGACATTGTGTAATGCGGTTTTAGCGCGGTTCATATCTTAACCTAACCTAACCTAACCTAACCTAACCCAACCTAACCTAACATAACCTAACCTAACCTAACCTAACCAAACCTAACCTAACGTAACCTAACCTAACCTAACCTAACCTAACCTAACCTAACCAAACCTAACCTAACCTAACCTAACGTAACCTAACCTAACCTAACCTAACGACGTTTGCAAGCGCTTTCACATTAGATATCGCAGTTCCCGACTTGTAATGGTGAAAAACACTGCATCTCATCAAGTGACATTGTTTAATGCGGTTTTACGACGGTTCATATCTTAACCTAACCTAACATTCGCACTTGTATTAAAAAACGCTCTATTACACTGTTTCGTTCACAATTAGAATATTTGCATAACCTCACAGTTTTTCACCAACATATTGCAGTACAGAACGCTGTATCTCGCTAATTGACATCGTTCTTTAAGGTTTCACGATGCTTGCATGCGCTTTAACGAGAATATCACAACAAAGCAGTTTCGCACTTGTAACGGTACAACACGCAGTATTTGGCTTGTTCATGCCGTTTTGTGTGCTTTCACAACATTTCACCTATCGCAGTTTCGTACTCGCAATAAAACAACACTATCTCGTTAGATGACGTTGTTTTTGGTAGTTTCACGACGCTACCTAGCTTAAACTAACATAACTCAACCTAACATAACCTTCGCACTTCTATCGTTAGAAAACGTTTTACTCGCTACTTTACATTGCTTTCTACAACAATACGACGGTTTCAAGCGCTTTCACATTAGATATCACAGTTCCCAACTTGTAAAGGTGAAAAACACTGCATCTCACTAAGTGACATTGTTTAATGCGGTTTTACGACGGTTCATACCTTAACCTAACGTAACCTAACCTAACCTAACCTAACCTTACCTAACCTAACCTAACCTAACCTAACCCAACCCAACCCAACCTAACCTAACCTAACCTAACCTAAACTAACCTAACCCAACCTAACCTAACCTAACCTAACCTAACCCAACCCAACCCAACCTAACCTAACCTAAGCTAACCTAACCAAACCTAACCTAACTTAACCTAACCTAACGTAACCTAACCTAACCTAACCTATTCTAACGTAACCTAACCTTTCCTGACCTAACCTAACCTAACGTAACCTAACCTAACCTAACATAACCTAACGTAACCTAACCTAACCTAACATAACCTAACCTAACCTAACCTAACCCAACCTAACCCAACCCAACCCAACCCAAACCAACAACACCCAACCCAACCTAACCTAACCTAACCTAACCTTACCTAACCTAACCAAATTATCCTTACCTAACCTAACCTAACCTAACGTAACCTAACCTAACCTAACCTAACGTAACCTAACCTAACCTAACGTAACCTAACCTAACCTAACCCAACCTAACCTAACCTAACCTAACCTAACCCAACTCAACCCAACCTAACCTAATCTAACCTAACCTAACCTAACCTAACCTAACAAAACCTAACCTAACCTAACCTAACCTAACCTAATGACGGTTGCAAGCGCTTTCACATTAGATATCGCAGTTCCCGACTTTTAATGGTGAAAAACACCTCATCTCACTAATTGACATTGTTTAATGCGGTTTTACGACGTTTCATATCTTAACCTAACCTAACATTCGCACTTGTATCTAAAACCGCTCTATTACACTGTTTTGTTCACAATTACCATATTTGCATAACCTCACAGTTTTTCACCAACTTATTGCAGTACAGAACGTTGTATCTCGCTAAATGACATTGTTCTTTAAGGTTTCACGATGCTTGCATGCGCTTTAACGAGAATATCACAATATAGCAGTTTCGCACTTGTAACGGTAGAACACGCAGTATTTGGCTTGTTCATGCCGTTTTGTGTGCTTTCACAACATTTCACCTATCGCAGTTTAATACTCGCTATAAAACAACACTATCTCGTTAGATGACGTCGTTTTTGGTAGTTTCACGACGCTACCTAGCTTAAACTAACCTAACCTAACCTAACCTTTGCACTTCTATCGTTAGAAAACGTTTTACTCGCAACTTTACAATGTTTTCTACAAGATTACGACGGTTGCATGCGCTTTCACATTAGATATCGTAGTTCCCGACTTGTAATGTTGAAAAACACTACATCTCACTAAGTGACATTGTTTAATGCGGTTTTACGACGGTTGATATGTCAACCTAACCTGACATTCGCACTTGTATCTAAAGACGCTCAATTACACTGTTTCGTTCACAATTACGATATTTGCTTGACCTCACAGTTTCTCACCAACTTATTACAGTACAGAACGCTGTATCTCGCTAAATGACATCGTTCTTTAAGGTTTCACGATACTTGCATGCGCTTTACCGAGAATGTCAAAACATAGCAGTTTCGCACTTGTAACGGTAGAACACGCAGTATTTGGCTTGTTCATGCCGTTTTGTGTGCTTTCACAACATTTCACCTATCGCAGTTTAATACTCGCTATAAAACAACACTATCTCGTTAGATGACGTCGTTTTTGGTAGTTTCACGACGCTACCTAGCTTAAACTAACCTAACCTAACCTAACCTTTGCACTTCTATCGTTAGAAAACGTTTTACTCGCAACTTTACAATGTTTTCTACAAGATTACGACGGTTGCATGCGCTTTCACATTAGATATCGCAGTTCCCAACTTGTAAAGGTGAAAAACACTGCATCTCACTAAGTGACATTGTTTATTGCGGTTTTACAACGGTTCATACCTTAACCTAACGTAACCTAACCTAACCTAACCCAACCTAACCTAACATAACCTAACCTAACATAACCTAACCTAACCTAACCTAACCAAACCTAACCTAACCTAACCTAACCTAACCTAACCTAACCTAACCTAACGACGTTTGCAAGCGCTTTCACATTAGATATCGCAGTTCCCAATTTGTAAAGGTGAAAAACACTGCATCTCACTAAGTGACATTGTTTAATGCGGTTTTAGCGCGGTTCGTATCTTAACCTAACCTAACCTAACCTAACCTAACCTAACCCAACCTAACCTAACATAACCTAACCTAACCTAACCTAACCAAACCTAACCTAACGTAACCTAACCTAACCTAACCTAACCTAACCTAACGACGTTTGCAAGCGCTTTCACATTAGATATCGCAGTTCCCGACTTGTAATGGTGAAAAACACTGCATCTCACTAAGTGACATTGTTTAATGCGGTTTTACGACGGTTCATATCTTAACCTAACCTAACATTCGTACTTGTATGGAAAAACGCTCTATTACACTGTTTCGTTCACAATTACGATATTTGCATAACCTCACAGTTTTTCACCAACTCATTGCAGTACAGAACGCTGTATCTCGCTAAATGACATCGTTCTTTAAGGTTTCACGATGCTTGCATGCGCTTTAACAAGAATATCACATTATAGCAGTTTCGCACTTGTAACGGTACAACACGCAGTATTTGGCTTGTTCATGCCGTTTTGTGTGCTTTCACATTTTACCTATCGCAGTTTCGTACTCGCAATAAAACAACACTATCTCGTTAGATGACGTCGTTTTTGGTGGTTTCACGACGCTACCTAGCTTAAACTAACATAACTCAACCTAACATAACCTTCGCACTTCTATCGTTAGAAAACGTTTTACTCGCTACTTTACATTGCTTTCTACAACATCACGACGGTTTCAAGCGCTTTCACATTAGATATCGCAGTTCCCAACTTGTAAAGGTGAAAAACACTGCATCTCACTAAGTGACATTGTTTATTGCGGTTTTACAACGGTTCATACCTTAACCTAACGTAACCTAACCTAACCTAACCCAACCTAACCTAACATAACCTAACCTAACATAACCTAACCTAACCTAACCTAACCAAACCTAACCTAACGTAACCTAACCTAACCTAACCTAACCTAACCTAACGACGTTTGCAAGCACTTTCACATTAGATATCGCAGTTCCCAATTTGTAAAGGTGAAAAACACTGCATCTCACTAAGTGACATTGTTTAATGCGGTTTTAGCGCGGTTCGTATCTTAACCTAACCTAACCTAACCTAACCTAACCTAACCCAACCTAACCTAACATAACCTAACCTAACCTAACCTAACCAAACCTAACCTAACGTAACCTAACCTAACCTAACCTAACCTAACGACGTTTGCAAGCGCTTTCACATTAGATATCGCAGTTACCGACTTGTAATGGTGAAAAACACTGCATCTCACTAAGTGACATTGTTTAATGCGGTTTTACGACGGTTCATATCTTAACCTAACCTAACATTCGTACTTGTATGGAAAAACGCTCTATTACACTGTTTCGTTCACAATTACGATATTTGCATAACCTCACAGTTTTTCACCAACTTATTGCAGTACAGAACGTTGTATCTCGCTAAATGACATTGTTCTTTAAGGTTTCACGATGCTTGCATGCGCTTTAACGAGAATATCACAATATAGCAGTTTCGCACTTGTAACGGTAGAACACGCAGTATTTGGCTTGTTCATGCCGTTTTGTGTGCTTTCACAACATTTCACCTATCGCAGTTTAATACTCGCTATAAAACAACACTATCTCGTTAGATGACGTCGTTTTTGGTAGTTTCACGACGCTACCTAGCTTAAACTAACCTAACCTAACCTAACCTTTGCACTTCTATCGTTAGAAAACGTTTTACTCGCAACTTTACAATGTTTTCTACAATATTACGACGGTTGCATGCGCTTTCACATTAGATATCGTAGTTCCCGACTTGTAATGTTGAAAAACACTACATCTCACTAAGTGACATTGTTTAATGCGGTTTTACGACGGTTGATATGTCAACCTAACCTGACATTCGCACTTGTATCTAAAGACGCTCAATTACACTGTTTCGTTCACAATTACAATATTTGCTTGACCTCACAGTTTCTCACCAACTTATTACAGTACAGAACGCTGTATCTCGCTAAATGACATCGTTCTTTAAGGTTTCACGATACTTGCATGCGCTTTACCGAGAATGTCAAAACATAGCAGTTTCGCACTTGTAACGGTACAACACGCAGTATTTGGCTTGTTCATGCCGTTTTGTGTGCTTTCACATTTTACCTATCGCAGTTTCGTACTCGCAATAAAACAACACTATCTCGTTAGATGACGTCGTTTTTGGTGGTTTCACGACGCTACCTAGCTTAAACTAACATAACTCAACCTAACATAACCTTCGCACTTCTATCGTTAGAAAACGTTTTACTCGCTACTTTACATTGCTTTCTACAACATCACGACGGTTTCAAGCGCTTTCACATTAGATATCGCAGTTCCCAACTTGTAAAGGTGAAAAACACTGCATCTCACTAAGTGACATTGTTTATTGCGGTTTTACAACGGTTCATACCTTAACCTAACGTAACCTAACCTAACCTAACCCAACCTAACCTAACATAACCTAACCTAACATAACCTAACCTAACCTAACCTAACCAAACCTAACCTAACCTAACCTAACCTAACCTAACCTAACCTAACGACGTTTGCAAGCGCTTTCACATTAGATATCGCAGTTCCCAATTTGTAAAGGTGAAAAACACTGCATCTCACTAAGTGACATTGTTTAATGCGGTTTTAGCGCGGTTCGTATCTTAACCTAACCTAACCTAACCTAACCTAACCTAACCTAACCTAACCCAACCTAACCTAACCTAACATAACCTAACCTAACCTAACCTAACCAAACCTCACCTAACGTAACCTAACCTAACCTAACCTAACCTAACCTAACGACGTTTGCAGGCGCTTTCACATTAGATATCGCAGTTCCCGACTTGTAATGGTGAAAAACACTGCATCTCACTAAGTGACATTGTTTTATGCGGTTTTACGACGGTTCATATCTTAACCTAACCTAACATTCGTACTTGTATGGAAAAACGCTCTATTACACTATTTCGTTCACAATTACGATATTTGCATAACCTCACAGTTTTTCACCAACTCATTGCAGTACAGAACGCTGTATCTCGCTAAATGACATCGTTCTTTAAGGTTTCACGATGCTTGCATGCGCTTTAACAAGAATATCACATTATAGCAGTTTCGCACTTGTAACGGTACAACACGCAGTATTTGGCTTGTTCATGCCGTTTTGTGTGCTTTCACATTTTACCTATCGCAGTTTCGTACTCGCAATAAAACAACACTATCTCGTTAGATGACGTCGTTTTTGGTGGTTTCACGACGCTACCTAGCTTAAACTAACATAACTCAACCTAACATAACCTTCGCACTTCTATCGTTAGAAAACGTTTTACTCGCTACTTTACATTGCTTTCTACAACATCACGACGGTTTCAAGCGCTTTCACATTAGATATCGCAGTTCCCAACTTGTAAAGGTGAAAAACACTGCATCTCACTAAGTGACATTGTTTATTGCGGTTTTACAACGGTTCATACCTTAACCTAACGTAACCTAACCTAACCTAACCCAACCTAACCTAACATAACCTAACCTAACATAACCTAACCTAACCTAACCTAACCAAACCTAACCTAACGTAACCTAACCTAACCTAACCTAACCTAACCTAACGACGTTTGCAAGCGCTTTCACATTAGATATCGCAGTTCCCAATTTGTAAAGGTGAAAAACACTGCATCTCACTAAGTGACATTGTTTAATGCGGTTTTAGCGCGGTTCGTATCTTAACCTAACCTAACCTAACCTAACCTAACCCAACCTAACCTAACATAACCTAACCTAACCTAACCTAACCAAACCTAACCTAACGTAACCTAACCTAACCTAACCTAACCTAACCTAACGAC
Organism: Rhipicephalus microplus; assembly: GCF_043290135.1. Lineage (NCBI taxonomy): Eukaryota > Metazoa > Arthropoda > Arachnida > Ixodida > Ixodidae > Rhipicephalus > Rhipicephalus microplus. The sequence continues at coordinate 116,521 of NW_027464698.1, read as the reverse complement.
GTTTGCAAGCGCTTTCACATTAGATATCGCAGTTCCCGACTTGTAATGGTGAAAAACACTGCATCTCACTAAGTGACATTGTTTAATGCGGTTTTACGACGGTTCATATCTTAACCTAACCTAACATTCGTACTTGTATGGAAAAACGCTCTATTACACTGTTTCGTTCACAATTACGATATTTGCATAACCTCACAGTTTTTCACCAACTCATTGCAGTACAGAACGCTGTATCTCGCTAAATGACATCGTTCTTTAAGGTTTCACGATGCTTGCATGCGCTTTAACAAGAATATCACATTATAGCAGTTTCGCACTTGTAACGGTACAACACGCAGTATCTGGCTTGTTCAAGCCGTTTTGTGTACTTTCACAACATTTCACCTATTGCAGTTACGTACATGCAATAAAACAACGCTATCTCGTTAGTTGACGTCCTTTTTGGTGGTCTCACGACGCTACATAGCTTAAACTAACATAACTCAAGCTAACCTTCGCACTTCTATGGTTAGAAAACGTTTTACTCGCAACTTTACAATGTTTTCTACAAGATTACGACGGTTTCATGCGCTTTCACATTAGATATCGCAGTTCCCGACTTGTAATGGTGAAAAACACTGCATCTCATCAAGTGACGTTGTTTAATGCGGTTTTACGACGGTTCATATCTTAACCTAACCTAACATTCGCACTCGTATTAAAAAACGCTCTATTACACTGTTTCGTTCACAATTAGGATATTTGCATAACCTCACAGTTTTTCACCAACTTATTGCAGTACAGAAAGCTGTATCTCGCTAAATGACATCGTTCTTTAAGGTTTCACGATGCTTGCATGCGCTTTAACGAGAATATCAAAACATAGCAGTTTCGCATTTGTAACGGTACAACACGCAGTATTTGGCTTGTTCATGCCGTTTTGTGTGCTTTCACAACATTTCACCTATCGCAGTTTCGTACTCGCAATAAAACAACACTATCTCGTTAGATGACGTTGTTTTTGGTAGTTTCACGACGCTACCTAGCTTAAACTAACATAACTCAACCTAACATAACCTTCGCACTTCTATCGTTAGAAAACGTTTTACTCGCTACTTTACATTGCTTTCTACAACAATACGACGGTTTCAAGCGCTTTCACATTAGATATCGTAGTTCCCGACTTGTAAAGGTGAAAAACACTGCATCTCACTAAGTGACATTGTGTAATGCGGTTTTAGCGCGGTTCATATCTTAACCTAACCTAACCTAACCTAACCTAACCCAACCTAACCTAACATAACCTAACCTAACCTAACCTAACCTAACCAAACCTAACCTAACGTAACCTAACCTAACCTAACCTAACCTAACCTAACCAAACCTAACCTAACCTAACCTAACGTAACCTAACCTAACCTAACCTAACGACGTTTGCAAGCGCTTTCACATTAGATATCGCAGTTCCCGACTTGTAATGGTGAAAAACACTGCATCTCATCAAGTGACATTGTTTAATGCGGTTTTACGACGGTTCATATCTTAACCTAACCTAACATTCGCACTTGTATCTAAAAACGCTCTATTACACTGTTTTGTTCACAATTACAATATTTGCATAACCTCACAGTTTTTCACCAACTCATTGCAGTACAGAACGTTGTATCTCGCTAAATGACATTGTTCTTTAAGGTTTCACGATGCTTGCATGCGCTCTAACGAGAATATCACAATATAGCAGTTTCGCACTTGTAACGGTAGAACACGCAGTATTTGGCTTGTTCATGCCGTTTTGTGTGCTTTCACAACATTTCACCTATCGCAGTTTAATACTCGCTATAAAACAACACTATCTCGTTAAATGACGTTGTTTTTGGTAGTTTCACGACGCTACCTAGCTTAAACTAACATAACTCAACCTAACATAACCTTCGCGCTTCTATCGTTAGAAAACGTTTTACTCGCTACTTTACATTGCTTTCTACAACAATACGACGGTTTCAAGCGCTTTCACATTAGATATCGCAGTTCCCAACTTGTAAAGGTGAAAAACACTGCATCTCACTAAGTGACATTGTGTAATGCGGTTTTAGCGCGGTTCATATCTTAACCTGACCTAACCTAACCTAACCTAACCCAACCTAACCTAACATAACTTAACCTAACCTAACCTAACCAAACCTAACCTAACGTAACCTAACCTAACCTAACCTAACCTAACCTAACCTAACCAAACCTAACCTAACCTAACCTAACGTAACCTAACCTAACCTAACCTAACGACGTTTGCAAGCGCTTTCACATTAGATATCGCAGTTCCCGACTTGTAATGGTGAAAAACACTGCATCTCATCAAGTGACATTGTTTAATGCGGTTTTACGACGGTTCATATCTTAACCTAACCTAACATTCGCACTTGTATTAAAAAACGCTCTATTACACTGTTTCGTTCACAATTAGAATATTTGCATAACCTCACAGTTTTTCACCAACTTATTGCAGTACAGAACGCTGTATCTCGCTAAATGACATCGTTCTTTAAGGTTTCACGATGCTTGCATGCGCTTTAACGAGAATATCACAACATAGCAGTTTCGCACTTGTAACGGTACAACACGCAGTATTTGGCTTGTTCATGCCGTTTTGTGTGCTTTCACAACATTTCACCTATCGCAGTTTCGTACTCGCAATAAAACAACACTATCTCGTTAGATGACGTTGTTTTTGGTAGTTTCACGACGCTACCTAGCTTAAACTAACATAACTCAACCTAACATAACCTTCGCACTTCTATCGTTAGAAAACGTTTTACTCGCTACTTTACATTGCTTTCTACAACAATACGACGGTTTCAAGCGCTTTCACATTAGATATCACAGTTCCCAACTTGTAAAGGTGAAAAACACTGCATCTCACTAAGTGACATTGTTTAATGCGGTTTTACGACGGTTCATACCTTAACCTAACGTAACCTAACCTAACCTAACCTAACCTTACCTAACCTAACCTAACCTAACCTAACCCAACCCAACCCAACCTAACCTAACCTAACCTAACCTAAACTAACCTAACCCAACCTAACCTAACCTAACCTAACCTAACCCAACCCAACCCAACCTAACCTAACCTAAGCTAACCTAACCAAACCTAACCTAACTTAACCTAACCTAACGTAACCTAACCTAACCTAACCTATTCTAACGTAACCTAACCTTTCCTGACCTAACCTAACCTAACGTAACCTAACCTAACCTAACATAACCTAACGTAACCTAACCTAACCTAACCTAACCTAACCTAACCCAACCTAACCCAACCCAACCCAACCCAAACCAACAACACCCAACCCAACCTAACCTAACCTAACCTAACCTTACCTAACCTAACCAAATTATCCTTACCTAACCTAACCTAACCTAACGTAACCTAACCTAACCTAACCTAACGTAACCTAACCTAACCTAACGTAACCTAACCTAACCTAACCCAACCTAACCTAACCTAACCTAACCTAACCCAACTCAACCCAACCTAACCTAATCTAACCTAACCTAACCTAACCTAACCTAACAAAACCTACCCTAACCTAACCTAACCTAACCTAACGACGGTTGCAAGCGCTTTCACATTAGATATCGCAGTTCCCGACTTTTAATGGTGAAAAACACTGCATCTCACTAATTGACATTGTTTAATGCGGTTTTACGACGTTTCATATCTTAACCTAACCTAACATTCGCACTTGTATCTAAAAACGCTCTATTACACTGTTTTGTTCACAATTACAATATTTGCATAACCTCACAGTTTTTCACCAACTTATTGCAGTACAGAACGTTGTATCTCGCTAAATGACATTGTTCTTTAAGGTTTCACGATGCTTGCATGCGCTTTAACGAGAATATCACAATATAGCAGTTTCACACGTGTAACGGTAGAACACGCAGTATTTGGCTTGTTCATGCCGTTTTGTGTGCTTTCGCAACAATTCACCTATCGCAGTTTATTACTCGCTATAAAACAACACTATCTCGTTAGATGACGTCGTTTTTGGTAGTTTCACGACGCTACCTAGCTTAAACTAACCTAACCTAACCTAACCTTCGCACTTCTATCGTTAGAAAACGTTTTACTCACCACTTTACAATGTTTTCTACAAGATTACGACGGTTTCATGCGCTTTCACATTAGATATCGCAGTTCCCAACTTGTAAAGGTGAAAAACACTGCATCTCACTAAGTGACATTGTTTAATGTGGTTTTAGCGCGGTTCATATCTTAACCTAACCTAACCTAACCTAACCCAACCTAACCTAACATAACCTAACCTAACCTAACCTAACCAAACCTAACCTAACGTAACCTAACCTAACCTAACCTAACCTAACCTAACCTAACGACGTTTGCAAGCGCTTTCGCATTAGATATCGCAGTTCCCGACTTGTAATGGTGAAAAACACAGCATCTCACTAAGTGACATTGTTTAATGCGGTTTTTGCGCGGTTCATATCTTAACCTAACCTAACCTTACCTAACCCAACCTAACCTAACCTAACCTAACCAAACCTTACCTAACATCCCTAACCTAACCTAACCTAACCTAACCAAACCTAACCTAACCTAACCTAACGTAACCTAACCTAACCTAACCTAACGACGTTTGCAAGCGCTTTCACATTAGATATCGCAGTTCCTGACTTGTAATGGTGAAAAACACTGCATCTCACTAAGTGACATTGTTTAATGCGGTTTTACGACGGTTCATATCTTAACCTAACCTAACATTCGCACTTGTATTAAAAAACGCTCTATTACACTGTTTCGTTCACAATTAGGATATTTGCATAACCTCACAGTTTTTCACCAACTTATTGCAGTACAGAACGCTGTATCTCGCTAAATGACATCGTTCTTTAAGGTTTCACGATGCTTGCATGCGCTTTAACGAGAATATCACAACATAGCAGTTTCGCACTTGTAACGGTAGAACACGCAGTATTTGGCTTGTTCATGCCGTTTTGTGTGCTTTCACAACATTTCACCTATCGCAGTTTCGTACTCGCAATAAAACAACACTATCTCGTTAGTTGACGTTGTCTTTGGTAGTTTCACGACGCTACCTAGCTTAAACTAACATAACTCAACCTAACATAACCTTCGCACTTCTATCGTTAGAAAACGTTTTACTCGCTACTTTACATTGCTTTCTACAACAATACGACGGTTTCAAGCGCTTTAACATTAGATATCGCAGTTCCCAACTTGTAAAGGTGAAAAACACTGCATCTCACTAAGTGACGTTGTGTATTGCGGTTTTAGCGCGGTTCATATCTTAACCTAACCTAACCTAACCCAACCTAACCTAACATAACCTAACCTAACCTAACCTAACCAAACCTAACCTAACGTAACCTAACCTAACCTAACCTAACCTAACCTAACGACGTTTGCAAGCGCTTTCACATTAGATAGCGCAGTTCCCGACTTGTAATGGTGAAAAACACAGCATCTCACTAAGTGACATTGTTTAATGCGGTTTTAGCGCGGTTCATATCTTAACCTAACCTAACCTTACCTAACCCAACCTAACCTAACCTAACCTAACCAAACCTTACCTAACATCCCTAACCTAACCTAACCTAACCTAACCAAACCTAACCTAACCTAACCTTACGTAACCTAACCTAACCTAACCTAACCTAACGACGTTTGCAAGCGCTTTCACATTAGATATCGCAGTTCCCGACTTGTAATGGTGAAAAACACTGCATCTCACTAAGTGACATTGTTTAATGCGGTTTTACGACGGTTCATATTTTAACCTAACCTAACATTCGTACTTGTATGGAAAAACGCTCTATTACACTGTTTCGTTCACAATTACGATATTTGCATAACCTCACAGTTTTTCACCAACTTATTGCAGTACAGAACGCTGTATCTCGCTAAATGACATCGTTCTTTAAGGTTCCACGATGCTTGCATGCGCTTTAACAAGAATATCACATTATAGCAGTTTCGCACTTGTAACGGTACAACACGCAGTATCTGGCTTGTTCAAGCCGTTTTGTGTACTTTCACAACATTTCACCTATTGCAGTTACGTACATGCAATAAAACAACGCTATCTCGTTAGTTGACGTCCTTTTTGGTGGTCTCACGACGCTACATAGCTTAAACTAACATAACTCAAGCTAACCTTCGCACTTCTATCGTTAGAAAACGTTTTACTCGCAACTTTACAATGTTTTCTACAAGATTACGACGGTTTCATGCGCTTTCACATTAGATATCGTAGTTCCCGACTTGTAATGTTGAAAAACACTACATCTCACTAAGTGACATTGTTTAATGCGGTTTTACGACGGTTGATATCTCAACCTAACCTAACATTCGCACTTGTATCTAAATACGCTCAATTACACTGTTTCGTTCACAATTACGATATTTGCTTGACCTCACAGTTTCTCACCAACTTATTACAGTTCAGAACGCTGTATCTCGCTAAATGACATCGTTCTTTAAGGTTTCACGATACTTGCATGCGCTTTAACGAGAATATCACAATAAAGCAGTTTCGCACTTGTAACGGCACAAGACGCAGTAGCTGGCTAGTTCATGCCATTTTGTGCGCTTTCACAACATTTCACCTATCGCAGTTTAATACTCGCTATAAAACAACACTATCTCGTTAGATGACGTCGTTTTTGGTAGTTTCACGACGCTACCTAGCCTAAACTAACCTAACCTAACCTAACCTTCGCACTTCTATCGTTAGAAAACGTTTTACTCACCACTTTACAATGTTTTCTACAAGATTACGACGGTTTCATGCGCTTTCACATTAGATATCGTAGTTCCCGACTTGTAATGTTGAAAAACACTACATCTCACTAAGTGACATTGTTTAATGCGGTTTTACGACGGTTCATATCTTAACCTAACCTAACATTCGCACTTGTATCTAAAAACGCTCTATTACACTGTTTTGTTCACAATTACAATATTTGCATAACCTCACAGTTTTTCACCAACTTATTGCAGTACAGAACGTTGTATCTCGCTAAATGACATTGTTCTTTAAGGTTTCACGATGCTTGCATGCGCTTTAACGAGAATATCACAATATAGCAGTTTCACACGTGTAACGGTAGAACACGCAGTATTTGGCTTGTTCATGCCGTTTTGTGTGCTTTCGCAACAATTCACCTATCGCAGTTTATTACTCGCTATAAAACAACACTATCTCGTTAGATGACGTCGTTTTTGGTAGTTTCACGACGCTACCTAGCTTAAACTAACCTAACCTAACCTAACCTTCGCACTTCTATCGTTAGAAAACGTTTTACTCACCACTTTACAATGTTTTCTACAAGATTACGACGGTTTCATGCGCTTTCACATTAGATATCGCAGTTCCCAACTTGTAAAGGTGAAAAACACTGCATCTCACTAAGTGACATTGTTTAATGTGGTTTTAGCGCGGTTCATATCTTAACCTAACCTAACCTAACCTAACCCAACCTAACCTAACATAACCTAACCTAACCTAACCTAACCAAACCTAACCTAACGTAACCTAACCTAACCTAACCTAACCTAACCTAACGACGTTTGCAAGCGCTTTCGCATTAGATATCGCAGTTCCCGACTTGTAATGGTGAAAAACACAGCATCTCACTAAGTGACATTGTTTAATGCGGTTTTTGCGCGGTTCATATCTTAACCTAACCTAACCTTACCTAACCCAACCTAACCTAACCTAACCTAACCAAACCTTACCTAACATCCCTAACCTAACCTAACCTAACCTAACCAAACCTAACCTAACCTAACCTAACGTAACCTAACCTAACCTAACCTAACGACGTTTGCAAGCGCTTTCACATTAGATATCGCAGTTCCTGACTTGTAATGGTGAAAAACACTGCATCTCACTAAGTGACATTGTTTAATGCGGTTTTACGACGGTTCATATCTTAACCTAACCTAACATTCGCACTTGTATTAAAAAACGCTCTATTACACTGTTTCGTTCACAATTAGGATATTTGCATAACCTCACAGTTTTTCACCAACTTATTGCAGTACAAAACGCTGTATCTCGCTAAATGACATCGTTCTTTAAGGTTTCACGATGCTTGCATGCGCTTTAACGAGAATATCACAACATAGCAGTTTCGCACTTGTAACGGTACAACACGCAGTATTTGGCTTGTTCATGCCGTTTTGTGTGCTTTCACAACATTTCACCTATCGCAGTTTCGTACTCGCAATAAAACAACACTATCTCGTTAGATGACGTTGTCTTTGGTAGTTTCACGACGCTACCTAGCTTAAACTAACATAACTCAACCTAACATAACCTTCGCACTTCTATCGTTAGAAAACGTTTTACTCGCTACTTTACATTGCTTTCTACAACAATACGACGGTTTCAAGCGCTTTCACATTAGATATCGCAGTTCCCAACTTGTAAAGGTGAAAAACACTGCATCTCACTAAGTGACGTTGTGTATTGCGGTTTTAGCGCGGTTCATATCTTAACCTAACCTAACCTAACCCAACCTAACCTAACATAACCTAACCTAACCTAACCTAACCAAACCTAACCTAACGTAACCTAACCTAACCTAACCTAACCTAACCTAACGACGTTTGCAAGCGCTTTCACATTAGATATCGCAGTTCCCGACTTGTAATGGTGAAAAACACAGCATCTCACTAAGTGACATTGTTTAATGCGGTTTTAGCGCGGTTCATATCTTAACCTAACCTAACCTTACCTAACCCAACCTAACCTAACCTAACCTAACCAAACCTTACCTAACATCCCTAACCTAACCTAACCTAACCTAACCTAACCTAACCAAACCTAACCTAACCTAACCTTACGTAACCTAACCTAACCTAACCTAACCTAACGACGTTTGCAAGCGCTTTCACATTAGATATCGCAGTTCCCGACTTGTAATGGTGAAAACACTGCATCTCATCAAGTGACATTGTTTATTGCGGTTTTACGACGGTTCATATCTTAACCTAACCTAACATTCGCACTTGTATTAAAAAACGCTCTATTACACTGTTTCGTTCACAATTACGATATTTGCTTGACCTCACAGTTTCTCACCAACTTATTACAGTACAGAACGCTGTATCTCGCTAAATGACATCGTTCTTTAAGGTTTCACGATACTTGCATGCGCTTTACCGAGAATGTCAAAACATAGCAGTTTCGCACTTGTAACGGTACAACACGCAGTATTTGGCTTGTTCATGCCGTTTTGTGTGCTTTCACAACATTTCACCTATCGCAGTTTAATACTCGCTATAAAACAACACTATCTCGTTAGATGACGTCGTTTTTGGTACTTTCACGACGCTACCTAGCTTAAACTAACCTAACCTAACCTTCGCACTTCTATCGTTAGAAAACGTTTTACTCACCACTTTACAATGTTTTCTACAAGATTACGACGGTTTCATGCGCTTTCACATTAGATATCGTAGTTCCCGACTTGTAATGTTGAAAAACACTACATCTCACTAAGTGACATTGTTTAATGCGGTTTTACGACGGTTCATATCTTAACCTAACCTAACATTCGCACTTGTATCTAAAAACGCTCTATTACACTGTTTTGTTCACAATTACAATATTTGCATAACCTCACAGTTTTTCACCAACTCATTGCAGTACAGAACGTTGTATCTCGCTAAATGACATTGTTCTTTAAGGTTTCACGATGCTTGCATGCGCTCTAACGAGAATATCACAATATAGCAGTTTCGCACTTGTAACGGTAGAACACGCAGTATTTGGCTTGTTCATGCCGTTTTGTGTGCTTTCACAACATTTCACCTATCGCAGTTTAATACTCGCTATAAAACAACACTATCTCGTTAGATGACGTCGTTTTTGGTAGTTTCACGACGCTACCTAGCTTAAACTAACCTAACCTAACCTAACCTTCGCACTTCTATCGTTAGAAAACGTTTTACTCACCACTTTACAATGTTTTCTACAAGATTACGACGGTTTCATGCGCTTTCACATTAGATATCGCAGTTCCCAACTTGTAAAGGTGAAAAACACTGCATCTCACTAAGTGACATTGTTTATTGCGGTTTTAGCGCGGTTCATATCTTAACCTAACCTAACCTAACCTAACCTAACCCAACCTAACCTAACATAACCTAACCTAACCTAACCTAACCAAACCTAACCTAACGTAACCTAACCTAACCTAACCTAACCTAACCTAACCTAACCAAACCTAACCTAACCTAACCTAACGTAACCTAACCTAACCTAACCTAACGACGTTTGCAAGCGCTTTCACATTAGATATCGCAGTTCCCGACTTGTAATGGTGAAAACACTGCATCTCATCAAGTGACATTGTTTATTGCGGTTTTACGACGGTTCATATCTTAACCTAACCTAACATTCGCACTTGTATTAAAAAACGCTCTATTACACTGTTTCGTTCACAATTACGATATTTGCTTGACCTCACAGTTTCTCACCAACTTATTACAGTACAGAACGCTGTATCTCGCTAAATGACATCGTTCTTTAAGGTTTCACGATACTTGCATGCGCTTTACCGAGAATGTCAAAACATAGCAGTTTCGCACTTGTAACGGTACAACACGCAGTATTTGGCTTGTTCATGCCGTTTTGTGTGCTTTCACAACATTTCACCTATCGCAGTTTAATACTCGCTATAAAACAACACTATCTCGTTAGATGACGTCGTTTTTGGTACTTTCACGACGCTACCTAGCTTAAACTAACCTAACCTAACCTTCGCACTTCTATCGTTAGAAAACGTTTTACTCACCACTTTACAATGTTTTCTACAAGATTACGACGGTTTCATGCGCTTTCACATTAGATATCGTAGTTCCCGACTTGTAATGTTGAAAAACACTACATCTCACTAAGTGACATTGTTTAATGCGGTTTTACGACGGTTCATATCTTAACCTAACCTAACATTCGCACTTGTATCTAAAAACGCTCTATTACACTGTTTTGTTCACAATTACAATATTTGCATAACCTCACAGTTTTTCACCAACTCATTGCAGTACAGAACGTTGTATCTCGCTAAATGACATTGTTCTTTAAGGTTTCACGATGCTTGCATGCGCTCTAACGAGAATATCACAATATAGCAGTTTCGCACTTGTAACGGTAGAACACGCAGTATTTGGCTTGTTCATGCCGTTTTGTGTGCTTTCACAACATTTCACCTATCGCAGTTTAATACTCGCTATAAAACAACACTATCTCGTTAGATGACGTCGTTTTTGGTAGTTTCACGACGCTACCTAGCTTAAACTAACCTAACCTAACCTAACCTTCGCACTTCTATCGTTAGAAAACGTTTTACTCACCACTTTACAATGTTTTCTACAAGATTACGACGGTTTCATGCGCTTTCACATTAGATATCGCAGTTCCCAACTTGTAAAGGTGAAAAACACTGCATCTCACTAAGTGACATTGTTTATTGCGGTTTTAGCGCGGTTCATATCTTAACCTAACCTAACCTAACCTAACCTAACCCAACCTAACCTAACATAACCTAACCTAACCTAACCTAACCAAACCCAACCTAACGTAACCTAACCTAACCTAACCTAACCTAACCTAACCAAACCTAACCTAACCTAACCTAACGTAACCTAACCTAACCTAACCTAACGACGTTTGCAAGCGCTTTCACATTAGATATCGCAGTTCCCGACTTGTAATGGTGAAAAACACTGCATCTCATCAAGTGACATTGTTTAATGCGGTTTTACGACGGTTCATATCTTAACCTAACCTAACATTCGCACTTGTATTAAAAAACGCTCTATTACACTGTTTCGTTCACAATTAGGATATTTGCATAACCTCGCAGTTTTTCACCAACTTATTGCAGTACAGAACGCTGTATCTCGCTAAATGACATCGTTCTTTAAGGTTTCACGATGCTTGCATGCGCTTTAACGAGAATATCACAACATAGCAGTTTCGCACTTGTAACGGTACAACACGCAGCATTTGGCTTGTTCATGCCGTTTTGTGTGCTTTCACAACATTTCACCTATCGCAGTTTCGTACTCGCAATAAAACAACACTATCTCGTTAGATGACGTTGTTTTTGGTAGTTTCACGACGCTACCTAGCTTAAACTAACATAACTCAACCTAACATAACCTTCGCATTTCTATCGTTAGAAAGCGTTTTACTCGCTACTTTACATTGCTTTCTACAACAATACGACGGTTTCAAGCGCTTTCACATTAGATATCGCAGTTCCCAACTTGTAAAGGTGAAAAACACTGCATCACACTAAGTGACATTGTGTAATGCGGTTTTAGCGCGGTTCATATCTTAACCTAACCTAACCTAACCTAACCCAACCTAACCTAACATAACCTAACCTAACCTAACCTAACCAAACCTAACCTAACGTAACCTAACCTAACCTAACCTAACCTAACCTAACCTAACCTAACGTAACCTAACGACGTTTGCAAGCGCTTTCACATTAGATATCGCAGTTCCCGACTTGTAAAGGTGAAAAACACAGCATCTCACTAAGTGACATTGTTTAATGCGGTTTTAGCGCGGTTCATATCTTAACCTAACCTAACCTTACCTAACCCAACCTAACCTAACCTAACCTAACCTAACCTAACCAAACCTAACCTAACGTAACCTAACCTAACCTAACCTAACCTAACCTAACGACGTTTGCAAGCGCTTTCACATTAGATATCGCAGTTCCCGACTTGTAATGGTGAAAAACACAGCATCTCACTAAGTGACATTGTTTAATGCGGTTTTAGCGCGGTTCATATCTTAACCTAACCTAACCTTACCTAACCCAACCTAACCTAACCTAACCTAACCAAACCTTACCTAACATCCCTAACCTAACCTAACCTAACCTAACCAAACCTAACCTAACCTAACCTTACGTAACCTAACCTAACCTAACCTAACCTAACGACGTTTGCAAGCGCTTTCACATTAGATATCGCAGTTCCCGACTTGTAATGGTGAAAAACACTGCATCTCACTAAGTGACATTGTTTAATGCGGTTTTACGACGGTTCATATCTTAACCTAACCTAACATTCGTACTTGTATGGAAAAACGCTCTATTACACTGTTTCGTTCACAATTACGATATTTGCATAACCTCACAGTTTTTCACCAACTTATTGCAGTACAGAACGCTGTATCTCGCTAAATGACATCGTTCTTTAAGGTTCCACGATGCTTGCATGCGCTTTAACAAGAATATCACATTATAGCAGTTTCGCACTTGTAACGGTACAACACGCAGTATCTGGCTTGTTCAAGCCGTTTTGTGTACTTTCACAACATTTCACCTATTGCAGTTACGTACATGCAATAAAACAACGCTATCTCGTTAGTTGACGTCCTTTTTGGTGGTCTCACGACGCTACATAGCTTAAACTAACATAACTCAAGCTAACCTTCGCACTTCTATCGTTAGAAAACGTTTTACTCGCAACTTTACAATGTTTTCTACAAGATTACGACGGTTTCATGCGCTTTCACATTAGATATCGTAGTTCCCGACTTGTAATGTTGAAAAACACTACATCTCACTAAGTGACATTGTTTAATGCGGTTTTACGACGGTTGATATCTCAACCTAACCTAACATTCGCACTTGTATCTAAATACGCTCAATTACACTGTTTCGTTCACAATTACGATATTTGCTTGACCTCACAGTTTCTCACCAACTTATTACAGTTCAGAACGCTGTATCTCGCTAAATGACATCGTTCTTTAAGGTTTCACGATACTTGCATGCGCTTTAACGAGAATATCACAATAAAGCAGTTTCGCACTTGTAACGGCACAAGACGCAGTAGCTGGCTAGTTCATGCCATTTTGTGCGCTTTCACAACATTTCACCTATCGCAGTTTAATACTCGCTATAAAACAACACTATCTCGTTAGATGACGTCGTTTTTGGTAGTTTCACGACGCTACCTAGCCTAAACTAACCTAACCTAACCTAACCTTCGCACTTCTATCGTTAGAAAACGTTTTACTCACCACTTTACAATGTTTTCTACAAGATTACGACGGTTTCATGCGCTTTCACATTAGATATCGTAGTTCCCGACTTGTAATGTTGAAAAACACTACATCTCACTAAGTGACATTGTTTAATGCGGTTTTACGACGGTTCATATCTTAACCTAACCTAACATTCGCACTTGTATCTAAAAACGCTCTATTACACTGTTTTGTTCACAATTACAATATTTGCATAACCTCACAGTTTTTCACCAACTTATTGCAGTACAGAACGTTGTATCTCGCTAAATGACATTGTTCTTTAAGGTTTCACGATGCTTGCATGCGCTTTAACGAGAATATCACAATATAGCAGTTTCACACGTGTAACGGTAGAACACGCAGTATTTGGCTTGTTCATGCCGTTTTGTGTGCTTTCGCAACAATTCACCTATCGCAGTTTATTACTCGCTATAAAACAACACTATCTCGTTAGATGACGTCGTGTTTGGTAGTTTCACGACGCTACCTAGCTTAAACTAACCTAACCTAACCTAACCTTCGCACTTCTATCGTTAGAAAACGTTTTACTCACCACTTTACAATGTTTTCTACAAGATTACGACGGTTTCATGCGCTTTCACATTAGATATCGCAGTTCCCAACTTGTAAAGGTGAAAAACACTGCATCTCACTAAGTGACATTGTTTAATGTGGTTTTAGCGCGGTTCATATCTTAACCTAACCAAACCTAACCTAACCCAACCTAACCTAACATAACCTAACCTAACCTAACCTAACCAAACCTAACCTAACGTAACCTAACCTAACCTAACCTAACCTAACCTAACCTAACCTAACGACGTTTGCAAGCGCTTTCGCATTAGATATCGCAGTTCCCGACTTGTAATGGTGAAAAACACAGCATCTCACTAAGTGACATTGTTTAATGCGGTTTTTGCGCGGTTCATATCTTAACCTAACCTAACCTTACCTAACCTAACCTAACCTAACCAAACCTTACCTAACATCCCTAACCTAACCTAACCTAACCTAACCAAACCTAACCTAACCTAACCTAACGTAACCTAACCTAACCTAACCTAACGACGTTTGCAAGCGCTTTCACATTAGATATCGCAGTTCCTGACTTGTAATGGTGAAAAACACTGCATCTCACTAAGTGACATTGTTTAATGCGGTTTTACGACGGTTCATATCTTAACCTAACCTAACATTCGCACTTGTATTAAAAAACGCTCTATTACACTGTTTCGTTCACAATTAGGATATTTGCATAACCTCACAGTTTTTCACCAACTTATTGCAGTACAGAACGCTGTATCTCGCTAAATGACATCGTTCTTTAAGGTTTCACGATGCTTGCATGCGCTTTAACGAGAATATCACAACATAGCAGTTTCGCACTTGTAACGGTACAACACGCAGTATTTGGCTTGTTCATGCCGTTTTGTGTGCTTTCACAACATTTCACCTATCGCAGTTTTGTACTCGCAATAAAACAACACTATCTCGTTAGATGACGTTGTCTTTGGTAGTTTCACGACGCTACCTAGCTTAAACTAACATAACTCAACCTAACATAACCTTCGCACTTCTATCGTTAGAAAACGTTTTACTCGCTACTTTACATTGCTTTCTACAACAATACGACGGTTTCAAGCGCTTTCACATTAGATATCGCAGTTCCCAACTTGTAAAGGTGAAAAACACTGCATCTCACTAAGTGACGTTGTGTATTGCGGTTTTAGCGCGGTTCATATCTTAACCTAACCTAACCTAACCCAACCTAACCTAACATAACCTAACCTAACCTAACCTAACCAAACCTAACCTAACGTAACCTAACCTAACCTAACCTAACCTAACGACGTTTGCAAGCGCTTTCACATTAGATATCGCAGTTCCCGACTTGTAATGGTGAAAAACACAGCATCTCACTAAGTGACATTGTTTAATGCGGTTTTAGCGCGGTTCATATCTTAACCTAACCTAACCTTACCTAACCCAACCTAACCTAACCTAACCTAACCAAACCTTACCTAACATCCCTAACCTAACCTAACCTAACCTAACCTAACCAAACCTAACCTAACCTAACCTTACGTAACCTAACCTAACCTAACCTAACCTAACGACGTTTGCAAGCGCTTTCACATTAGATATCGCAGTTCCCGACTTGTAATGGTGAAAACACTGCATCTCATCAAGTGACATTGTTTATTGCGGTTTTACGACGGTTCATATCTTAACCTAACCTAACATTCGCACTTGTATTAAAAAACGCTCTATTACACTGTTTCGTTCACAATTACGATATTTGCTTGACCTCACAGTTTCTCACCAACTTATTACAGTACAGAACGCTGTATCTCGCTAAATGACATCGTTCTTTAAGGTTTCACGATACTTGCATGCGCTTTACCGAGAATGTCAAAACATAGCAGTTTCGCACTTGTAACGGTACAACACGCAGTATTTGGCTTGTTCATGCCGTTTTGTGTGCTTTCACAACATTTCACCTATCGCAGTTTAATACTCGCTATAAAACAACACTATCTCGTTAGATGACGTCGTTTTTGGTACTTTCACGACGCTACCTAGCTTAAACTAACCTAACCTAACCTTCGCACTTCTATCGTTAGAAAACGTTTTACTCACCACTTTACAATGTTTTCTACAAGATTACGACGGTTTCATGCGCTTTCACATTAGATATCGTAGTTCCCGACTTGTAATGTTGAAAAACACTACATCTCACTAAGTGACATTGTTTAATGCGGTTTTACGACGGTTCATATCTTAACCTAACCTAACATTCGCACTTGTATCTAAAAACGCTCTATTACACTGTTTTGTTCACAATTACAATATTTGCATAACCTCACACTTTTTCACCAACTCATTGCAGTACAGAACGTTGTATCTCGCTAAATGACATTGTTCTTTAAGGTTTCACGATGCTTGCATGCGCTCTAACGAGAATATCACAATATAGCAGTTTCGCACTTGTAACGGTAGAACACGCAGTATTTGGCTTGTTCATGCCGTTTTGTGTGCTTTCACAACATTTCACCTATCGCAGTTTAATACTCGCTATAAAACAACACTATCTCGTTAGATGACGTCGTTTTTGGTAGTTTCACGACGCTACCTAGCTTAAACTAACCTAACCTAACCTAACCTTCGCACTTCTATCGTTAGAAAACGTTTTACTCACCACTTTACAATGTTTTCTACAAGATTACGACGGTTTCATGCGCTTTCACATTAGATATCGCAGTTCCCAACTTGTAAAGGTGAAAAACACTGCATCTCACTAAGTGACATTGTTTATTGCGGTTTTAGCGCGGTTCATATCTTAACCTAACCTAACCTAACCTAACCTAACCCAACCTAACCTAACATAACCTAACCTAACCTAACCTAACCAAACCTAACCTAACGTAACCTAACCTAACCTAACCTAACCTAACCTAACCTAACCAAACCTAACCTAACCTAACCTAACGTAACCTAACCTAACCTAACCTAACGACGTTTGCAAGCGCTTTCACATTAGATATCGCAGTTCCCGACTTGTAATGGTGAAAACACTGCATCTCATCAAGTGACATTGTTTATTGCGGTTTTACGACGGTTCATATCTTAACCTAACCTAACATTCGCACTTGTATTAAAAAACGCTCTATTACACTGTTTCGTTCACAATTACGATATTTGCTTGACCTCACAGTTTCTCACCAACTTATTACAGTACAGAACGCTGTATCTCGCTAAATGACATCGTTCTTTAAGGTTTCACGATACTTGCATGCGCTTTACCGAGAATGTCAAAACATAGCAGTTTCGCACTTGTAACGGTACAACACGCAGTATTTGGCTTGTTCATGCCGTTTTGTGTGCTTTCACAACATTTCACCTATCGCAGTTTAATACTCGCTATAAAACAACACTATCTCGTTAGATGACGTCGTTTTTGGTACTTTCACGACGCTACCTAGCTTAAACTAACCTAACCTAACCTTCGCACTTCTATCGTTAGAAAACGTTTTACTCACCACTTTACAATGTTTTCTACAAGATTACGACGGTTTCATGCGCTTTCACATTAGATATCGTAGTTCCCGACTTGTAATGTTGAAAAACACTACATCTCACTAAGTGACATTGTTTAATGCGGTTTTACGACGGTTCATATCTTAACCTAACCTAACATTCGCACTTGTATCTAAAAACGCTCTATTACACTGTTTTGTTCACAATTACAATATTTGCATAACCTCACAGTTTTTCACCAACTCATTGCAGTACAGAACGTTGTATCTCGCTAAATGACATTGTTCTTTAAGGTTTCACGATGCTTGCATGCGCTCTAACGAGAATATCACAATATAGCAGTTTCGCACTTGTAACGGTAGAACACGCAGTATTTGGCTTGTTCATGCCGTTTTGTGTGCTTTCACAACATTTCACCTATCGCAGTTTAATACTCGCTATAAAACAACACTATCTCGTTAGATGACGTCGTTTTTGGTAGTTTCACGACGCTACCTAGCTTAAACTAACCTAACCTAACCTAACCTTCGCACTTCTATCGTTAGAAAACGTTTTACTCACCACTTTACAATGTTTTCTACAAGATTACGACGGTTTCATGCGCTTTCACATTAGATATCGCAGTTCCCAACTTGTAAAGGTGAAAAACACTGCATCTCACTAAGTGACATTGTTTATTGCGGTTTTAGCGCGGTTCATATCTTAACCTAACCTAACCTAACCTAACCTAACCCAACCTAACCTAACATAACCTAACCTAACCTAACCTAACCAAACCCAACCTAACGTAACCTAACCTAACCTAACCTAACCTAACCAAACCTAACCTAACCTAACCTAACGTAACCTAACCTAACCTAACCTAACGACGTTTGCAAGCGCTTTCACATTAGATATCGCAGTTCCCGACTTGTAATGGTGAAAAACACTGCATCTCATCAAGTGACATTGTTTAATGCGGTTTTACGACGGTTCATATCTTAACCTAACCTAACATTCGCACTTGTATTAAAAAACGCTCTATTACACTGTTTCGTTCACAATTAGGATATTTGCATAACCTCGCAGTTTTTCACCAACTTATTGCAGTACAGAACGCTGTATCTCGCTAAATGACATCGTTCTTTAAGGTTTCACGATGCTTGCATGCGCTTTAACGAGAATATCACAACATAGCAGTTTCGCACTTGTAACGGTACAACACGCAGCATTTGGCTTGTTCATGCCGTTTTGTGTGCTTTCACAACATTTCACCTATCGCAGTTTCGTACTCGCAATAAAACAACACTATCTCGTTAGATGACGTTGTTTTTGGTAGTTTCACGACGCTACCTAGCTTAAACTAACATAACTCAACCTAACATAACCTTCGCATTTCTATCGTTAGAAAGCGTTTTACTCGCTACTTTACATTGCTTTCTACAACAATACGACGGTTTCAAGCGCTTTCACATTAGATATCGCAGTTCCCAACTTGTAAAGGTGAAAAACACTGCATCACACTAAGTGACATTGTGTAATGCGGTTTTAGCGCGGTTCATATCTTAACCTAACCTAACCTAACCTAACCCAACCTAACCTAACATAACCTAACCTAACCTAACCTAACCAAACCTAACCTAACGTAACCTAACCTAACCTAACCTAACCTAACCTAACCTAACCTAACCTAACCTAACGTAACCTAACGACGTTTGCAAGCGCTTTCACATTAGATATCGCAGTTCCCGACTTGTAATGGTGAAAAACACAGCATCTCACTAAGTGACATTGTTTAATGCGGTTTTAGCGCGGTTCATATCTTAACCTAACCTAACCTTACCTAACCCAACCTAACCTAACCTAACCTAACCAAACCTTACCTAACATCCCTAACCTAACCTAACCTAACCTAACCTAACCTAACCAAACCTAACCTAACCTAACCAAACCTAACCTAACCTAACCTAACGTAACCTAACCTAACCTAACCTAACGACGTTTGCAAGCGCTTTCACATTAGATATCGCAGTTCCCGACTTGTAATGGTGAAAACACTGCATCTCATCAAGTGACATTGTTTATTGCGGTTTTACGACGGTTCATATCTTAACCTAACCTAACATTCGCACTTGTATTAAAAAACGCTCTATTACACTGTTTCGTTCACAATTACGATATTTGCTTGACCTCACAGTTTCTCACCAACTTATTACAGTACAGAACGCTGTATCTCGCTAAATGACATCGTTCTTTAAGGTTTCACGATACTTGCATGCGCTTTACCGAGAATGTCAAAACATAGCAGTTTCGCACTTGTAACGGTACAACACGCAGTATTTGGCTTGTTCATGCCGTTTTGTGTGCTTTCACAACATTTCACCTATCGCAGTTTAATACTCGCTATAAAACAACACTATCTCGTTAGATGACGTCGTTTTTGGTACTTTCACGACGCTACCTAGCTTAAACTAACCTAACCTAACCTTCGCACTTCTATCGTTAGAAAACGTTTTACTCACCACTTTACAATGTTTTCTACAAGATTACGACGGTTTCATGCGCTTTCACATTAGATATCGTAGTTCCCGACTTGTAATGTTGAAAAACACTACATCTCACTAAGTGACATTGTTTAATGCGGTTTTACGACGGTTCATATCTTAACCTAACCTAACATTCGCACTTGTAGCTAAAAACGCTCTATTACACTGTTTTGTTCACAATTACAATATTTGCATAACCTCACAGTTTTTCACCAACTCATTGCAGTACAGAACGTTGTATCTCGCTAAATGACATTGTTCTTTAAGGTTTCACGATGCTTGCATGCGCTCTAACGAGAATATCACAATATAGCAGTTTCGCACTTGTAACGGTAGAACACGCAGTATTTGGCTTGTTCATGCCGTTTTGTGTGCTTTCACAACATTTCACCTATCGCAGTTTAATACTCGCTATAAAACAACACTATCTCGTTAGATGACGTCGTTTTTGGTAGTTTCACGACGCTACCTAGCTTAAACTAACCTAACCTAACCTAACCTTCGCACTTCTATCGTTAGAAAACGTTTTACTCACCACTTTACAATGTTTTCTACAAGATTACGACGGTTTCATGCGCTTTCACATTAGATATCGCAGTTCCCAACTTGTAAAGGTGAAAAACACTGCATCTCACTAAGTGACATTGTTTATTGCGGTTTTAGCGCGGTTCATATCTTAACCTAACCTAACCTAACCTAACCTAACCCAACCTAACCTAACATAACCTAACCTAACCTAACCTAACCAAACCCAACCTAACGTAACCTAACCTAACCTAACCTAACCTAACCTAACCAAACCTAACCTAACCTAACCTAACGTAACCTAACCTAACCTAACCTAACGACGTTTGCAAGCGCTTTCACATTAGATATCGCAGTTCCCGACTTGTAATGGTGAAAAACACTGCATCTCATCAAGTGACATTGTTTAATGCGGTTTTACGACGGTTCATATCTTAACCTAACCTAACATTCGCACTTGTATTAAAAAACGCTCTATTACACTGTTTCGTTCACAATTAGGATATTTGCATAACCTCGCAGTTTTTCACCAACTTATTGCAGTACAGAACGCTGTATCTCGCTAAATGACATCGTTCTTTAAGGTTTCACGATGCTTGCATGCGCTTTAACGAGAATATCACAACATAGCAGTTTCGCACTTGTAACGGTACAACACGCAGCATTTGGCTTGTTCATGCCGTTTTGTGTGCTTTCACAACATTTCACCTATCGCAGTTTCGTACTCGCAATAAAACAACACTATCTCGTTAGATGACGTTGTTTTTGGTAGTTTCACGACGCTACCTAGCTTAAACTAACATAACTCAACCTAACATAACCTTCGCATTTCTATCGTTAGAAAGCGTTTTACTCGCTACTTTACATTGCTTTCTACAACAATACGACGGTTTCAAGCGCTTTCACATTAGATATCGCAGTTCCCAACTTGTAAAGGTGAAAAACACTGCATCACACTAAGTGACATTGTGTAATGCGGTTTTAGCGCGGTTCATATCTTAACCTAACCTAACCTAACCTAACCCAACCTAACCTAACATAACCTAACCTAACCTAACCTAACCAAACCTAACCTAACGTAACCTAACCTAACCTAACCTAACCTAACCTAACCTAACCTAACCTAACGTAACCTAACGACGTTTGCAAGCGCTTTCACATTAGATATCGCAGTTCCCGACTTGTAATGGTGAAAAACACAGCATCTCACTAAGTGACATTGTTTAATGCGGTTTTAGCGCGGTTCATATCTTGACCTAACCTAACCTTACCTAACCCAACCTAACCTAACCTAACCTAACCAAACCTTACCTAACATCCCTAACCTAACCTAACCTAACCTAACCTAACCTAACCTAACCAAACCTAACCTAACCTAACCTAACGTAACCTAACCTAACCTAACCTAACCTAACGACGTTTGCAAGCGCTTTCACATTAGATATCGCAGTTCCCGACTTGTAATGGTGAAAAACACTGCATCTCATCAAGTGACATTGTTTAATGCGGTTTTACGACGGTTCATATCTTAACCTAACCTAACATTCGCACTTGTATTAAAAAACGCTCTATTACACTGTTTCGTTCACAATTACGATATTTGCTTGACCTCACAGTTTCTCACCAACTTATTACAGTACAGAACGCTGTATCTCGCTAAATGACATCGTTCTTTAAGGTTTCACGATACTTGCATGCGCTTTACCGAGAATGTCAAAACATAGCAGTTTCGCACTTGTAACGGTACAACACGCAGTATTTGGCTTGTTCATGCCGTTTTGTGTGCTTTCACAACATTTCACCTATCGCAGTTTAATACTCGCTATAAAACAACACTATCTCGTTAGATGACGTCGTTTTTGGTACTTTCACGACGCTACCTAGCTTAAACTAACCTAACCTAACCTTCGCACTTCTATCGTTAGAAAACGTTTTACTCTCCACTTTACAATGTTTTCTACAAGATTACAACGGTTCCATGCGCTTTCACATTAGATATCGTAGTTCCCGACTTGTAATGTTGAAAAACACTACATCTCACTAAGTGACATTGTTTAATGCGGTTTTACGACGGTTCATATCTTAACCTAACCTAACATTCGCACTTGTATCTAAAAACGCTCTATTACACTGTTTTGTTCACAATTACAATATTTGCATAACCTCACAGTTTTTCACCAACTCATTGCAGTACAGAACGTTGTATCTCGCTAAATGACATTGTTCTTTAAGGTTTCACGATGCTTGCATGCGCTCTAACGAGAATATCACAATATAGCAGTTTCGCACTTGTAACGGTAGAACACGCAGTATTTGGCTTGTTCATGCCGTTTTGTGTGCTTTCACAACATTTCACCTATCGCAGTTTAATACTCGCTATAAAACAACACTATCTCGTTAGATGACGTCGTTTTTGGTAGTTTCACGACGCTACCTAGCTTAAACTAACCTAACCTAACCTAACCTTCGCACTTCTATCGTTAGAAAACGTTTTACTCACCACTTTACAATGTTTTCTACAAGATTACGACGGTTTCATGCGCTTTCACATTAGATATCGCAGTTCCCAACTTGTAAAGGTGAAAAACACTGCATCTCACTAAGTGACATTGTTTATTGCGGTTTTAGCGCGGTTCATATCTTAACCTAACCTAACCTAACCTAACCTAACCTAACCCAACCTAACCTAACATAACCTAACCTAACCTAACCTAACCAAACCTAACCTAACGTAACCTAACCTAACCTAACCTAACCTAACCTAACCTAACCTAACCTAACCAAACCTAACCTAACCTAACCTAACGTAACCTAACCTAACCTAACCTAACGACGTTTGCAAGCGCTTTCACATTAGATATCGCAGTTCCCGACTTGTAATGGTGAAAAACACTGCATCTCATCAAGTGACATTGTTTATTGCGGTTTTACGACGGTTCATATCTTAACCTAACCTAACATTCGCACTTGTATTAAAAAACGCTCTATTACACTGTTTCGTTCACAATTAGGATATTTGCATAACCTCACAGTTTTTCACCAACTTATTGCAGTACAGAACGCTGTATCTCGCTAAATGACATCGTTCTTTAAGGTTTCACGATGCTTGCATGCGCTTTAACGAGAATATCACAACATAGCAGTTTCGCACTTGTAACGGTACAACACGCAGTATTTGGCTTGTTCATGCCGTTTTGTGTGCTTTCACAACATTTCACCTATCGCAGTTTCGTACTCGCAATAAAACAACACTATCTCGTTAGATGACGTTGTTTTTGGTAGTTTCACGACGCTACCTAGCTTAAACTAACATAACTCAACCTAACATAACCTTCGCACTTCTATCGTTAGAAAACGTTTTACTCGCTACTTTACATTGCTTTCTACAACAATACGACGGTTTCAAGCGCTTTCACATTAGATATCACAGTTCCCAACTTGTAAAGGCGAAAAACACTGCATCTCACTAAGTGACATTGTTTAATGCGGTTTTACGACGGTTCATACCTTAACCTAACGTAACCTAACCTAACCTAACCTAACCTTACATAACCTAACCTAACCTAACCTAACCCAACCCAACCCAACCTAACCTAACCTAACCTAACCTAAACTAACCTAACCCAACCTAACCTAACCTAACCTAACCTAACCCAACCCAACCCAACCCAACCTAACCTAACCTAAGCTAACCTAACCAAACCTAACCTAACTTAACCTAACCTAACGTAACCTAACCTAACCTAACCTATTCTAACGTAACCTAACCTTTCCTGACCTAACCTAACCTAACGTAACCTAACCTAACCTAACCTAACATAACCTAACGTAACCTAACCTAACCTAACCTAACCTAGCCTAACCTAACCTAACCTAACCCAACCTAACCCAACCCAACCCAACCCAAACCAACAACACCCAACCAAACCTAACTAACCTAACCTAACCTTACCTAACCTAACCAAATTATTCTTACCTAACCTAACCTAACCTAACGTAACCTTACCTAACCTAACCTAACCTAACGTAACCTAACCTAACCTAACGTAACCTAACCTAACCTAACCCAACCTAACCTAACCTAACCTAACCCAACTCAACCCAACCTAACCTAATCTAACCTAACCTAACCTAACCTAACCTAACAAAACCTAACCTAACCTAACCTAACCTAACGACGGTTGCAAGCGCTTTCACATTAGATATCGCAGTTCCCGACTTTTAATGGTGAAAAACACTGCATCTCACTAATTGACATTGTTTAATGCGGTTTTACGACGGTTCATATCTTAACCTAACCTAACATTCGCACTTGTATCTAAAACCGCTCTATTACACTGTTTTGTTCACAATTACCATATTTGCATAACCTCACAGTTTTTTACCAACTTATTGCAGTACAGAACGTTGTATCTCGCTAAATGACATTGTTCTTTAAGGTTTCACGATGCTTGCATGCGCTTTAACGAGAATATCACAATATAGCAGTTTCACACGTGTAACGGTAGAACACGCAGTATTTGGCTTGTTCATGCCGTTTTGTGTGCTTTCGCAACAATTCACCTATCGCAGTTTATTACTCGCTATAAAACAACACTATCTCGTTAGATGACGTCGTTTTTGGTAGTTTCACGACGCTACCTAGCTTAAACTAACCTAACCTAACCTAACCTTCGCACTTCTATCGTTAGAAAACGTTTTACTCACCACTTTACAATGTTTTCTACAAGATTACGACGGTTTCATGCGCTTTCACATTAGATATCGCAGTTCCCAACTTGTAAAGGTGAAAAACACTGCATCTCACTAAGTGACATTGTTTAATGTGGTTTTAGCGCGGTTCATATCTTAACCTAACCTAACCTAACCTAACCCAACCTAACCTAACATAACCTAACCTAACCTAACCTAACCAAACCTAACCTAACGTAACCTAACCTAACCTAACCTAACCTAACCTAACCTAACGACGTTTGCAAGCGCTTTCGCATTAGATATCGCAGTTCCCGACTTGTAATGGTGAAAAACACAGCATCTCACTAAGTGACATTGTTTAATGCGGTTTTTGCGCGGTTCATATCTTAACCTAACCTAACCTTACCTAACCCAACCTAACCTAACCTAACCTAACCAAACCTTACCTAACATCCCTAACCTAACCTAACCTAACCTAACCAAACCTAACCTAACCTAACCTAACGTAACCTAACCTAACCTAACCTAACGACGTTTGCAAGCGCTTTCACATTAGATATCGCAGTTCCTGACTTGTAATGGTGAAAAACACTGCATCTCACTAAGTGACATTGTTTAATGCGGTTTTACGACGGTTCATATCTTA
This sequence comes from Rhipicephalus microplus, assembly GCF_043290135.1. Lineage (NCBI taxonomy): Eukaryota > Metazoa > Arthropoda > Arachnida > Ixodida > Ixodidae > Rhipicephalus > Rhipicephalus microplus. Next base: position 89,999 of record NW_027464698.1, on the reverse strand, counting down.
ACCTAACCTAACATTCGCACTTGTATTAAAAAACGCTCTATTACACTGTTTCGTTCACAATTAGGATATTTGCATAACCTCACAGTTTTTCACCAACTTATTGCAGTACAGAACGCTGTATCTCGCTAAATGACATCGTTCTTTAAGGTTTCACGATGCTTGCATGCGCTTTAACGAGAATATCACAACATAGCAGTTTCGCACTTGTAACGTACAACACGCAGTATTTGGCTTGTTCATGCCGTTTTGTGTGCTTTCACAACATTTCACCTATCGCAGTTTTGTACTCGCAATAAAACAACACTATCTCGTTAGATGACGTTGTCTTTGGTAGTTTCACGACGCTACCTAGCTTAAACTAACATAACTCAACCTAACATAACCTTCGCACTTCTATCGTTAGAAAACGTTTTACTCGCTACTTTACATTGCTTTCTACAACAATACGACGGTTTCAAGCGCTTTCACATTAGATATCGCAGTTCCCAACTTGTAAAGGTGAAAAACACTGCATCTCACTAAGTGACGTTGTGTATTGCGGTTTTAGCGCGGTTCATATCTTAACCTAACCTAACCTAACCCAACCTAACCTAACATAACCTAACCTAACCTAACCTAACCAAACCTAACCTAACGTAACCTAACCTAACCTAACCTAACCTAACCTAACGACGTTTGCAAGCGCTTTCACATTAGATATCGCAGTTCCCGACTTGTAATGGTGAAAAACACAGCATCTCACTAAGTGACATTGTTTAATGCGGTTTTAGCGCGGTTCATATCTTAACCTAACCTAACCTTACCTAACCCAACCTAACCTAACCTAACCTAACCAAACCTTACCTAACATCCCTAACCTAACCTAACCTAACCTAACCTAACCAAACCTAACCTAACCTAACCTTACGTAACCTAACCTAACTAACCTAACCTAACGACGTTTGCAAGCGCTTTCACATTAGATATCGCAGTTCCCGACTTGTAATGGTGAAAACACTGCATCTCATCAAGTGACATTGTTTATTGCGGTTTTACGACGGTTCATATCTTAACCTAACCTAACATTCGCACTTGTATTAAAAAACGCTCTATTACACTGTTTCGTTCACAATTACGATATTTGCTTGACCTCACAGTTTCTCACCAACTTATTACAGTACAGAACGCTGTATCTCGCTAAATGACATCGTTCTTTAAGGTTTCACGATACTTGCATGCGCTTTACCGAGAATGTCAAAACATAGCAGTTTCGCACTTGTAACGGTACAACACGCAGTATTTGGCTTGTTCATGCCGTTTTGTGTGCTTTCACAACATTTCACCTATCGCAGTTTAATACTCGCTATAAAACAACACTATCTCGTTAGATGACGTCGTTTTTGGTACTTTCACGACGCTACCTAGCTTAAACTAACCTAACCTAACCTTCGCACTTCTATCGTTAGAAAACGTTTTACTCACCACTTTACAATGTTTTCTACAAGATTACGACGGTTTCATGCGCTTTCACATTAGATATCGTAGTTCCCGACTTGTAATGTTGAAAAACACTACATCTCACTAAGTGACATTGTTTAATGCGGTTTTACGACGGTTCATATCTTAACCTAACCTAACATTCGCACTTGTATCTAAAAACGCTCTATTACACTGTTTTGTTCACAATTACAATATTTGCATAACCTCACAGTTTTTCACCAACTCATTGCAGTACAGAACGTTGTATCTCGCTAAATGACATTGTTCTTTAAGGTTTCACGATGCTTGCATGCGCTCTAACGAGAATATCACAATATAGCAGTTTCGCACTTGTAACGGTAGAACACGCAGTATTTGGCTTGTTCATGCCGTTTTGTGTGCTTTCACAACATTTCACCTATCGCAGTTTAATACTCGCTATAAAACAACACTATCTCGTTAGATGACGTCGTTTTTGGTAGTTTCACGACGCTACCTAGCTTAAACTAACCTAACCTAACCTAACCTTCGCACTTCTATCGTTAGAAAACGTTTTACTCACCACTTTACAATGTTTTCTACAAGATTACGACGGTTTCATGCGCTTTCACATTAGATATCGCAGTTCCCAACTTGTAAAGGTGAAAAACACTGCATCTCACTAAGTGACATTGTTTATTGCGGTTTTAGCGCGGTTCATATCTTAACCTAACCTAACCTAACCTAACCTAACCCAACCTAACCTAACATAACCTAACCTAACCTAACCTAACCAAACCTAACCTAACGTAACCTAACCTAACCTAACCTAACCTAACCTAACCTAACCAAACCTAACCTAACCTAACCTAACGTAACCTAACCTAACCTAACCTAACGACGTTTGCAAGCGCTTTCACATTAGATATCGCAGTTCCCGACTTGTAATGGTGAAAACACTGCATCTCATCAAGTGACATTGTTTATTGCGGTTTTACGACGGTTCATATCTTAACCTAACCTAACATTCGCACTTGTATTAAAAAACGCTCTATTACACTGTTTCGTTCACAATTACGATATTTGCTTGACCTCACAGTTTCTCACCAACTTATTACAGTACAGAACGCTGTATCTCGCTAAATGACATCGTTCTTTAAGGTTTCACGATACTTGCATGCGCTTTACCGAGAATGTCAAAACATAGCAGTTTCGCACTTGTAACGGTACAACACGCAGTATTTGGCTTGTTCATGCCGTTTTGTGTGCTTTCACAACATTTCACCTATCGCAGTTTAATACTCGCTATAAAACAACACTATCTCGTTAGATGACGTCGTTTTTGGTACTTTCACGACGCTACCTAGCTTAAACTAACCTAACCTAACCTTCGCACTTCTATCGTTAGAAAACGTTTTACTCACCACTTTACAATGTTTTCTACAAGATTACGACGGTTTCATGCGCTTTCACATTAGATATCGTAGTTCCCGACTTGTAATGTTGAAAAACACTACATCTCACTAAGTGACATTGTTTAATGCGGTTTTACGACGGTTCATATCTTAACCTAACCTAACATTCGCACTTGTATCTAAAAACGCTCTATTACACTGTTTTGTTCACAATTACAATATTTGCATAACCTCACAGTTTTTCACCAACTCATTGCAGTACAGAACGTTGTATCTCGCTAAATGACATTGTTCTTTAAGGTTTCACGATGCTTGCATGCGCTCTAACGAGAATATCACAATATAGCAGTTTCGCACTTGTAACGGTAGAACACGCAGTATTTGGCTTGTTCATGCCGTTTTGTGTGCTTTCACAACATTTCACCTATCGCAGTTTAATACTCGCTATAAAACAACACTATCTCGTTAGATGACGTCGTTTTTAGTAGTTTCACGACGCTACCTAGCTTAAACTAACCTAACCTAACCTAACCTTCGCACTTCTATCGTTAGAAAACGTTTTACTCACCACTTTACAATGTTTTCTACAAGATTACGACGGTTTCATGCGCTTTCACATTAGATATCGCAGTTCCCAACTTGTAAAGGTGAAAAACACTGCATCTCACTAAGTGACATTGTTTATTGCGGTTTTAGCGCGGTTCATATCTTAACCTAACCTAACCTAACCTAACCTAACCCAACCTAACCTAACATAACCTAACCTAACCTAACCTAACCAAACCTAACCTAACGTAACCTAACCTAACCTAACCTAACCTAACCTAACCTAACCAAACCTAACCTAACCTAACCTAACGTAACCTAACCTAACCTAACCTAACGACGTTTGCAAGCGCTTTCACATTAGATATCGCAGTTCCCGACTTGTAATGGTGAAAAACACTGCATCTCATCAAGTGACATTGTTTATTGCGGTTTTACGACGGTTCATATCTTAACCTAACCTAACATTCGCACTTGTATTAAAAAACGCTCTATTACACTGTTTCGTTCACAATTAGGATATTTGCATAACCTCACAGTTTTTCACCAACTTATTGCAGTACAGAACGCTGTATCTCGCTAAATGACATCGTTCTTTAAGGTTTCACGATGCTTGCATGCGCTTTAACGAGAATATCACAACATAGCAGTTTCGCACTTGTAACGGTACAACACGCAGTATTTGGCTTGTTCATGCCGTTTTGTGTGCTTTCACAACATTTCACCTATCGCAGTTTCGTACTCGCAATAAAACAACACTATCTCGTTAGATGACGTTGTTTTTGGTAGTTTCACGACGCTACCTAGCTTAAACTAACATAACTCAACCTAACATAACCTTCGCACTTCTATCGTTAGAAAACGTTTTACTCGCTACTTTACATTGCTTTCTACAACAATACGACGGTTTCAAGCGCTTTCACATTAGATATCACAGTTCCCAACTTGTAAAGGCGAAAAACACTGCATCTCACTAAGTGACATTGTTTAATGCGGTTTTACGACGGTTCATACCTTAACCTAACGTAACCTAACCTAACCTAACCTAACCTTACATAACCTAACCTAACCTAACCTAACCCAACCCAACCCAACCTAACCTAACCTAACCTAACCTAAACTAACCTAACCCAACCTAACCTAACCTAACCTAACCTAACCCAACCCAACCCAACCCAACCTAACCTAACCTAAGCTAACCTAACCAAACCTAACCTAACTTAACCTAACCTAACGTAACCTAACCTAACCTAACCTATTCTAACGTAACCTAACCTTTCCTGACCTAACCTAACCTAACGTAACCTAACCTAACCTAACCTAACATAACCTAACGTAACCTAACCTAACCTAACCTAACCTAGCCTAACCTAACCTAACCTAACCCAACCTAACCCAACCCAACCCAACCCAAACCAACAACACCCAACCAAACCTAACTAACCTAACCTAACCTTACCTAACCTAACCAAATTATCCTTACCTAACCTAACCTAACCTAACGTAACCTTACCTAACCTAACCTAACCTAACGTAACCTAACCTAACCTAACGTAACCTAACCTAACCTAACCCAACCTAACCTAACCTAACCTAACCCAACTCAACCCAACCTAACCTAATCTAACCTAACCTAACCTAACCTAACCTAACAAAACCTAACCTAACCTAACCTAACCTAACGACGGTTGCAAGCGCTTTCACATTAGATATCGCAGTTCCCGACTTTTAATGGTGAAAAACACTGCATCTCACTAATTGACATTGTTTAATGCGGTTTTACGACGGTTCATATCTTAACCTAACCTAACATTCGCACTTGTATCTAAAACCGCTCTATTACACTGTTTTGTTCACAATTACCATATTTGCATAACCTCACAGTTTTTTACCAACTTATTGCAGTACAGAACGTTGTATCTCGCTAAATGACATTGTTCTTTAAGGTTTCACGATGCTTGCATGCGCTTTAACGAGAATATCACAATATAGCAGTTTCACACGTGTAACGGTAGAACACGCAGTATTTGGCTTGTTCATGCCGTTTTGTGTGCTTTCGCAACAATTCACCTATCGCAGTTTATTACTCGCTATAAAACAACACTATCTCGTTAGATGACGTCGTTTTTGGTAGTTTCACGACGCTACCTAGCTTAAACTAACCTAACCTAACCTAACCTTCGCACTTCTATCGTTAGAAAACGTTTTACTCACCACTTTACAATGTTTTCTACAAGATTACGACGGTTTCATGCGCTTTCACATTAGATATCGCAGTTCCCAACTTGTAAAGGTGAAAAACACTGCATCTCACTAAGTGACATTGTTTAATGTGGTTTTAGCGCGGTTCATATCTTAACCTAACCTAACCTAACCTAACCCAACCTAACCTAACATAACCTAACCTAACCTAACCTAACCAAACCTAACCTAACGTAACCTAACCTAACCTAACCTAACCTAACCTAACCTAACGACGTTTGCAAGCGCTTTCGCATTAGATATCGCAGTTCCCGACTTGTAATGGTGAAAAACACAGCATCTCACTAAGTGACATTGTTTAATGCGGTTTTTGCGCGGTTCATATCTTAACCTAACCTAACCTTACCTAACCCAACCTAACCTAACCTAACCTAACCAAACCTTACCTAACATCCCTAACCTAACCTAACCTAACCTAACCAAACCTAACCTAACCTAACCTAACGTAACCTAACCTAACCTAACCTAACGACGTTTGCAAGCGCTTTCACATTAGATATCGCAGTTCCTGACTTGTAATGGTGAAAAACACTGCATCTCACTAAGTGACATTGTTTAATGCGGTTTTACGACGGTTCATATCTTAACCTAACCTAACATTCGCACTTGTATTAAAAAACGCTCTATTACACTGTTTCGTTCACAATTAGGATATTTGCATAACCTCACAGTTTTTCACCAACTTATTGCAGTACAGAACGCTGTATCTCGCTAAATGACATCGTTCTTTAAGGTTTCACGATGCTTGCATGCGCTTTAACGAGAATATCACAACATAGCAGTTTCGCACTTGTAACGTACAACACGCAGTATTTGGCTTGTTCATGCCGTTTTGTGTGCTTTCACAACATTTCACCTATCGCAGTTTTGTACTCGCAATAAAACAACACTATCTCGTTAGATGACGTTGTCTTTGGTAGTTTCACGACGCTACCTAGCTTAAACTAACATAACTCAACCTAACATAACCTTCGCACTTCTATCGTTAGAAAACGTTTTACTCGCTACTTTACATTGCTTTCTACAACAATACGACGGTTTCAAGCGCTTTCACATTAGATATCGCAGTTCCCAACTTGTAAAGGTGAAAAACACTGCATCTCACTAAGTGACGTTGTGTATTGCGGTTTTAGCGCGGTTCATATCTTAACCTAACCTAACCTAACCCAACCTAACCTAACATAACCTAACCTAACCTAACCTAACCAAACCTAACCTAACGTAACCTAACCTAACCTAACGACGTTTGCAAGCGCTTTCACATTAGATATCGCAGTTCCCGACTTGTAATGGTGAAAAACACAGCATCTCACTAAGTGACATTGTTTAATGCGGTTTTAGCGCGGTTCATATCTTAACCTAACCTAACCTTACCTAACCCAACCTAACCTAACCTAACCTAACCAAACCTTACCTAACATCCCTAACCTAACCTAACCTAACCTAACCTAACCAAACCTAACCTAACCTAACCTTACGTAACCTAACCTAACCTAACCTAACCTAACGACGTTTGCAAGCGCTTTCACATTAGATATCGCAGTTCCCGACTTGTAATGGTGAAAACACTGCATCTCATCAAGTGACATTGTTTATTGCGGTTTTACGACGGTTCATATCTTAACCTAACCTAACATTCGCACTTGTATTAAAAAACGCTCTATTACACTGTTTCGTTCACAATTACGATATTTGCTTGACCTCACAGTTTCTCACCAACTTATTACAGTACAGAACGCTGTATCTCGCTAAATGACATCGTTCTTTAAGGTTTCACGATACTTGCATGCGCTTTACCGAGAATGTCAAAACATAGCAGTTTCGCACTTGTAACGGTACAACACGCAGTATTTGGCTTGTTCATGCCGTTTTGTGTGCTTTCACAACATTTCACCTATCGCAGTTTAATACTCGCTATAAAACAACACTATCTCGTTAGATGACGTCGTTTTTGGTACTTTCACGACGCTACCTAGCTTAAACTAACCTAACCTAACCTTCGCACTTCTATCGTTAGAAAACGTTTTACTCACCACTTTACAATGTTTTCTACAAGATTACGACGGTTTCATGCGCTTTCACATTAGATATCGTAGTTCCCGACTTGTAATGTTGAAAAACACTACATCTCACTAAGTGACATTGTTTAATGCGGTTTTACGACGGTTCATATCTTAACCTAACCTAACATTCGCACTTGTATCTAAAAACGCTCTATTACACTGTTTTGTTCACAATTACAATATTTGCATAACCTCACAGTTTTTCACCAACTCATTGCAGTACAGAACGTTGTATCTCGCTAAATGACATTGTTCTTTAAGGTTTCACGATGCTTGCATGCGCTCTAACGAGAATATCACAATATAGCAGTTTCGCACTTGTAACGGTAGAACACGCAGTATTTGGCTTGTTCATGCCGTTTTGTGTGCTTTCACAACATTTCACCTATCGCAGTTTAATACTCGCTATAAAACAACACTATCTCGTTAGATGACGTCGTTTTTGGTAGTTTCACGACGCTACCTAGCTTAAACTAACCTAACCTAACCTAACCTTCGCACTTCTATCGTTAGAAAACGTTTTACTCACCACTTTACAATGTTTTCTACAAGATTACGACGGTTTCATGCGCTTTCACATTAGATATCGCAGTTCCCAACTTGTAAAGGTGAAAAACACTGCATCTCACTAAGTGACATTGTTTATTGCGGTTTTAGCGCGGTTCATATCTTAACCTAACCTAACCTAACCTAACCTAACCCAACCTAACCTAACATAACCTAACCTAACCTAACCTAACCAAACCTAACCTAACGTAACCTAACCTAACCTAACCTAACCTAACCTAACCTAACCAAACCTAACCTAACCTAACCTAACGTAACCTAACCTAACCTAACCTAACGACGTTTGCAAGCGCTTTCACATTAGATATCGCAGTTCCCGACTTGTAATGGTGAAAACACTGCATCTCATCAAGTGACATTGTTTATTGCGGTTTTACGACGGTTCATATCTTAACCTAACCTAACATTCGCACTTGTATTAAAAAACGCTCTATTACACTGTTTCGTTCACAATTACGATATTTGCTTGACCTCACAGTTTCTCACCAACTTATTACAGTACAGAACGCTGTATCTCGCTAAATGACATCGTTCTTTAAGGTTTCACGATACTTGCATGCGCTTTACCGAGAATGTCAAAACATAGCAGTTTCGCACTTGTAACGGTACAACACGCAGTATTTGGCTTGTTCATGCCGTTTTGTGTGCTTTCACAACATTTCACCTATCGCAGTTTAATACTCGCTATAAAACAACACTATCTCGTTAGATGACGTCGTTTTTGGTACTTTCACGACGCTACCTAGCTTAAACTAACCTAACCTAACCTTCGCACTTCTATCGTTAGAAAACGTTTTACTCACCACTTTACAATGTTTTCTACAAGATTACGACGGTTTCATGCGCTTTCACATTAGATATCGTAGTTCCCGACTTGTAATGTTGAAAAACACTACATCTCACTAAGTGACATTGTTTAATGCGGTTTTACGACGGTTCATATCTTAACCTAACCTAACATTCGCACTTGTATCTAAAAACGCTCTATTACACTGTTTTGTTCACAATTACAATATTTGCATAACCTCACAGTTTTTCACCAACTCATTGCAGTACAGAACGTTGTATCTCGCTAAATGACATTGTTCTTTAAGGTTTCACGATGCTTGCATGCGCTCTAACGAGAATATCACAATATAGCAGTTTCGCACTTGTAACGGTAGAACACGCAGTATTTGGCTTGTTCATGCCGTTTTGTGTGCTTTCACAACATTTCACCTATCGCAGTTTAATACTCGCTATAAAACAACACTATCTCGTTAGATGACGTCGTTTTTAGTAGTTTCACGACGCTACCTAGCTTAAACTAACCTAACCTAACCTAACCTTCGCACTTCTATCGTTAGAAAACGTTTTACTCACCACTTTACAATGTTTTCTACAAGATTACGACGGTTTCATGCGCTTTCACATTAGATATCGCAGTTCCCAACTTGTAAAGGTGAAAAACACTGCATCTCACTAAGTGACATTGTTTATTGCGGTTTTAGCGCGGTTCATATCTTAACCTAACCTAACCTAACCTAACCTAACCCAACCTAACCTAACATAACCTAACCTAACCTAACCTAACCAAACCCAACCTAACGTAACCTAACCTAACCTAACCTAACCTAACCAAACCTAACCTAACCTAACCTAACGTAACCTAACCTAACCTAACCTAACGACGTTTGCAAGCGCTTTCACATTAGATATCGCAGTTCCCGACTTGTAATGGTGAAAAACACTGCATCTCATCAAGTGACATTGTTTAATGCGGTTTTACGACGGTTCATATCTTAACCTAACCTAACATTCGCACTTGTATTAAAAAACGCTCTATTACACTGTTTCGTTCACAATTAGGATATTTGCATAACCTCGCAGTTTTTCACCAACTTATTGCAGTACAGAACGCTGCATCTCGCTAAATGACATCGTTCTTTAAGGTTTCACGATGCTTGCATGCGCTTTAACGAGAATATCACAACATAGCAGTTTCGCACTTGTAACGGTACAACACGCAGCATTTGGCTTGTTCATGCCGTTTTGTGTGCTTTCACAACATTTCACCTATCGCAGTTTCGTACTCGCAATAAAACAACACTATCTCGTTAGATGACGTTGTTTTTGGTAGTTTCACGACGCTACCTAGCTTAAACTAACATAACTCAACCTAACATAACCTTCGCATTTCTATCGTTAGAAAGCGTTTTACTCGCTACTTTACATTGCTTTCTACAACAATACGACGGTTTCAAGCGCTTTCACATTAGATATCGCAGTTCCCAACTTGTAAAGGTGAAAAACACTGCATCACACTAAGTGACATTGTGTAATGCGGTTTTAGCGCGGTTCATATCTTAACCTAACCTAACCTAACCTAACCCAACCTAACCTAACATAACCTAACCTAACCTAACCTAACCAAACCTAACCTAACGTAACCTAACCTAACCTAACCTAACCTAACCTAACCTAACCTAACCTAACGTAACCTAACGACGTTTGCAAGCGCTTTCACATTAGATATCGCAGTTCCCGACTTGTAATGGTGAAAAACACAGCATCTCACTAAGTGACATTGTTTAATGCGGTTTTAGCGCGGTTCATATCTTAACCTAACCTAACCTTACCTAACCCAACCTAACCTAACCTAACCTAACCAAACCTTACCTAACATCCCTAACCTAACCTAACCTAACCTAACCTAACCTAACCAAACCTAACCTAACCTAACCAAACCTAACCTAACCTAACCTAACGTAACCTAACCTAACCTAACCTAACGACGTTTGCAAGCGCTTTCACATTAGATATCGCAGTTCCCGACTTGTAATGGTGAAAACACTGCATCTCATCAAGTGACATTGTTTATTGCGGTTTTACGACGGTTCATATCTTAACCTAACCTAACATTCGCACTTGTATTAAAAAACGCTCTATTACACTGTTTCGTTCACAATTACGATATTTGCTTGACCTCACAGTTTCTCACCAACTTATTACAGTACAGAACGCTGTATCTCGCTAAATGACATCGTTCTTTAAGGTTTCACGATACTTGCATGCGCTTTACCGAGAATGTCAAAACATAGCAGTTTCGCACTTGTAACGGTACAACACGCAGTATTTGGCTTGTTCATGCCGTTTTGTGTGCTTTCACAACATTTCACCTATCGCAGTTTAATACTCGCTATAAAACAACACTATCTCGTTAGATGACGTCGTTTTTGGTACTTTCACGACGCTACCTAGCTTAAACTAACCTAACCTAACCTTCGCACTTCTATCGTTAGAAAACGTTTTACTCACCACTTTACAATGTTTTCTACAAGATTACGACGGTTTCATGCGCTTTCACATTAGATATCGTAGTTCCCGACTTGTAATGTTGAAAAACACTACATCTCACTAAGTGACATTGTTTAATGCGGTTTTACGACGGTTCATATCTTAACCTAACCTAACATTCGCACTTGTATCTAAAAACGCTCTATTACACTGTTTTGTTCACAATTACAATATTTGCATAACCTCACAGTTTTTCACCAACTCATTGCAGTACAGAACGTTGTATCTCGCTAAATGACATTGTTCTTTAAGGTTTCACGATGCTTGCATGCGCTCTAACGAGAATATCACAATATAGCAGTTTCGCACTTGTAACGGTAGAACACGCAGTATTTGGCTTGTTCATGCCGTTTTGTGTGCTTTCACAACATTTCACCTATCGCAGTTTAATACTCGCTATAAAACAACACTATCTCGTTAGATGACGTCGTTTTTGGTAGTTTCACGACGCTACCTAGCTTAAACTAACCTAACCTAACCTAACCTTCGCACTTCTATCGTTAGAAAACGTTTTACTCACCACTTTACAATGTTTTCTACAAGATTACGACGGTTTCATGCGCTTTCACATTAGATATCGCAGTTCCCAACTTGTAAAGGTGAAAAACACTGCATCTCACTAAGTGACATTGTTTATTGCGGTTTTAGCGCGGTTCATATCTTAACCTAACCTAACCTAACCTAACCTAACCTAACCCAACCTAACCTAACATAACCTAACCTAACCTAACCTAACCCAACCTAACGTAACCTAACCTAACCTAACCTAACCTAACCTAACCAAACCTAACCTAACCTAACCTAACGTAACCTAACCTAACCTAACCTAACGACGTTTGCAAGCGCTTTCACATTAGATATCGCAGTTCCCGACTTGTAATGGTGAAAAACACTGCATCTCATCAAGTGACATTGTTTAATGCGGTTTTACGACGGTTCATATCTTAACCTAACCTAACATTCGCACTTGTATTAAAAAACGCTCTATTACACTGTTTCGTTCACAATTAGGATATTTGCATAACCTCGCAGTTTTTCACCAACTTATTGCAGTACAGAACGCTGTATCTCGCTAAATGACATCGTTCTTTAAGGTTTCACGATGCTTGCATGCGCTTTAACGAGAATATCACAACATAGCAGTTTCGCACTTGTAACGGTACAACACGCAGCATTTGGCTTGTTCATGCCGTTTTGTGTGCTTTCACAACATTTCACCTATCGCAGTTTCGTACTCGCAATAAAACAACACTATCTCGTTAGATGACGTTGTTTTTGGTAGTTTCACGACGCTACCTAGCTTAAACTAACATAACTCAACCTAACATAACCTTCGCATTTCTATCGTTAGAAAGTGTTTTACTCGCTACTTTACATTGCTTTCTACAACAATACGACGGTTTCAAGCGCTTTCACATTAGATATTGCAGTTCCCAACTTGTAAAGGTGAAAAACTGCATCACACTAAGTGACATTGTGTAATGCGGTTTTAGCGCGGTTCATATCTTAACCTAACCTAACCTAACCTAACCCAACCTAACCTAACATAACCTAACCTAACCTAACCTAACCAAACCTAACCTAACGTAACCTAACCTAACCTAACCTAACCTAACCTAACCTAACCTAACCTAACGTAACCTAACGACGTTTGCAAGCGCTTTCACATTAGATATCGCAGTTCCCGACTTGTAATGGTGAAAAACACAGCATCTCACTAAGTGACATTGTTTAATGCGGTTTTAGCGCGGTTCATATCTTAACCTAACCTAACCTTACCTAACCCAACCTAACCTAACCTAACCTAACCAAACCTTACCTAACATCCCTAACCTAACCTAACCTAACCTAACCTAACCTAACCAAACCTAACCTAACCTAACCTAACGTAACCTAACCTAACCTAACCTAACCTAACGACGTTTGCAAGCGCTTTCACATTAGATATCGCAGTTCCCGACTTGTAATGGTGAAAAACACTGCATCTCATCAAGTGACATTGTTTAATGCGGTTTTACGACGGTTCATATCTTAACCTAACCTAACATTCGCACTTGTATTAAAAAACGCTCTATTACACTGTTTCGTTCACAATTACGATATTTGCTTGACCTCACAGTTTCTCACCAACTTATTACAGTACAGAACGCTGTATCTCGCTAAATGACATCGTTCTTTAAGGTTTCACGATACTTGCATGCGCTTTACCGAGAATGTCAAAACATAGCAGTTTCGCACTTGTAACGGTACAACACGCAGTATTTGGCTTGTTCATGCCGTTTTGTGTGCTTTCACAACATTTCACCTATCGCAGTTTAATACTCGCTATAAAACAACACTATCTCGTTAGATGACGTCGTTTTTGGTACTTTCACGACGCTACCTAGCTTAAACTAACCTAACCTAACCTTCGCACTTCTATCGTTAGAAAACGTTTTACTCTCCACTTTACAATGTTTTCTACAAGATTACAACGGTTCCATGCGCTTTCACATTAGATATCGTAGTTCCCGACTTGTAATGTTGAAAAACACTACATCTCACTAAGTGACATTGTTTAATGCGGTTTTACGACGGTTCATATCTTAACCTAACCTAACATTCGCACTTGTATCTAAAAACGCTCTATTACACTGTTTTGTTCACAATTACAATATTTGCATAACCTCACAGTTTTTCACCAACTCATTGCAGTACAGAACGTTGTATCTCGCTAAATGACATTGTTCTTTAAGGTTTCACGATGCTTGCATGCGCTCTAACGAGAATATCACAATATAGCAGTTTCGCACTTGTAACGGTAGAACACGCAGTATTTGGCTTGTTCATGCCGTTTTGTGTGCTTTCACAACATTTCACCTATCGCAGTTTAATACTCGCTATAAAACAACACTATCTCGTTAGATGACGTCGTTTTTGGTAGTTTCACGACGCTACCTAGCTTAAACTAACCTAACCTAACCTAACCTTCGCACTTCTATCGTTAGAAAACGTTTTACTCACCACTTTACAATGTTTTCTACAAGATTACGACGGTTTCATGCGCTTTCACATTAGATATCGCAGTTCCCAACTTGTAAAGGTGAAAAACACTGCATCTCACTAAGTGACATTGTTTATTGCGGTTTTAGCGCGGTTCATATCTTAACCTAACCTAACCTAACCTAACCTAACCTAACCCAACCTAACCTAACATAACCTAACCTAACCTAACCTAACCAAACCTAACCTAACGTAACCTAACCTAACCTAACCTAACCTAACCTAACCAAACCTAACCTAACCTAACCTAACGTAACCTAACCTAACCTAACCTAACGACGTTTGCAAGCGCTTTCACATTAGATATCGCAGTTCCCGACTTGTAATGGTGAAAAACACTGCATCTCATCAAGTGACATTGTTTATTGCGGTTTTACGACGGTTCATATCTTAACCTAACCTAACATTCGCACTTGTATTAAAAAACGCTCTATTACACTGTTTCGTTCACAATTAGGATATTTGCATAACCTCACAGTTTTTCACCAACTTATTGCAGTACAGAACGCTGTATCTCGCTAAATGACATCGTTCTTTAAGGTTTCACGATGCTTGCATGCGCTTTAACGAGAATATCACAACATAGCAGTTTCGCACTTGTAACGGTACAACACGCAGTATTTGGCTTGTTCATGCCGTTTTGTGTGCTTTCACAACATTTCACCTATCGCAGTTTAATACTCGCTATAAAACAACACTATCTCGTTAGATGACGTCGTTTTTGGTACTTTCACGACGCTACCTAGCTTAAACTAACCTAACCTAACCTTCGCACTTCTATCGTTAGAAAACGTTTTACTCACCACTTTACAATGTTTTCTACAAGATTACGACGGTTTCATGCGCTTTCACATTAGATATCGTAGTTCCCGACTTGTAATGTTGAAAAACACTACATCTCACTAAGTGACATTGTTTAATGCGGTTTTACGACGGTTCATATCTTAACCTAACCTAACATTCGCACTTGTATCTAAAAACGCTCTATTACACTGTTTTGTTCACAATTACAATATTTGCATAACCTCACAGTTTTTCACCAACTCATTGCAGTACAGAACGTTGTATCTCGCTAAATGACATTGTTCTTTAAGGTTTCACGATGCTTGCATGCGCTCTAACGAGAATATCACAATATAGCAGTTTCGCACTTGTAACGGTAGAACACGCAGTATTTGGCTTGTTCATGCCGTTTTGTGTGCTTTCACAACATTTCCCCTATCGCAGTTTAATACTCGCTATAAAACAACACTATCTCGTTAGATGACGTCGTTTTTGGTAGTTTCACGACGCTACCTAGCTTAAACTAACCTAACCTAACCTAACCTTCGCACTTCTATCGTTAGAAAACGTTTTACTCACCACTTTACAATGTTTTCTACAAGATTACGACGGTTTCATGCGCTTTCACATTAGATATCGCAGTTCCCAACTTGTAAAGGTGAAAAACACTGCATCTCACTAAGTGACATTGTTTATTGCGGTTTTAGCGCGGTTCATATCTTAACCTAACCTAACCTAACCTAACCTAACCCAACCTAACCTAACATAACCTAACCTAACCTAACCTAACCAAACCCAACCTAACGTAACCTAACCTAACCTAACCTAACCTAACCAAACCTAACCTAACCTAACCTAACGTAACCTAACCTAACCTAACCTAACGACGTTTGCAAGCGCTTTCACATTAGATATCGCAGTTCCCGACTTGTAATGGTGAAAAACACTGCATCTCATCAAGTGACATTGTTTAATGCGGTTTTACGACGGTTCATATCTTAACCTAACCTAACATTCGCACTTGTATTAAAAAACGCTCTATTACACTGTTTCGTTCACAATTAGGATATTTGCATAACCTCGCAGTTTTTCACCAACTTATTGCAGTACAGAACGCTGTATCTCGCTAAATGACATCGTTCTTTAAGGTTTCACGATGCTTGCATGCGCTTTAACGAGAATATCACAACATAGCAGTTTCGCACTTGTAACGGTACAACACGCAGCATTTGGCTTGTTCATGCCGTTTTGTGTGCTTTCACAACATTTCACCTATCGCAGTTTCGTACTCGCAATAAAACAACACTATCTCGTTAGATGACGTTGTTTTTGGTAGTTTCACGACGCTACCTAGCTTAAACTAACATAACTCAACCTAACATAACCTTCGCATTTCTATCGTTAGAAAGCGTTTTACTCGCTACTTTACATTGCTTTCTACAACAATACGACGGTTTCAAGCGCTTTCACATTAGATATTGCAGTTCCCAACTTGTAAAGGTGAAAAACTGCATCACACTAAGTGACATTGTGTAATGCGGTTTTAGCGCGGTTCATATCTTAACCTAACCTAACCTAACCTAACCCAACCTAACCTAACATAACCTAACCTAACCTAACCTAACCAAACCTAACCTAACGTAACCTAACCTAACCTAACCTAACCTAACCTAACCTAACCTAACCTAACGTAACCTAACGACGTTTGCAAGCGCTTTCACATTAGATATCGCAGTTCCCGACTTGTAATGGTGAAAAACACAGCATCTCACTAAGTGACATTGTTTAATGCGGTTTTAGCGCGGTTCATATCTTAACCTAACCTAACCTTACCTAACCCAACCTAACCTAACCTAACCTAACCAAACCTTACCTAACATCCCTAACCTAACCTAACCTAACCTAACCTAACCTAACCAAACCTAACCTAACCTAACCTAACGTAACCTAACCTAACCTAACCTAACCTAACGACGTTTGCAAGCGCTTTCACATTAGATATCGCAGTTCCCGACTTGTAATGGTGAAAAACACTGCATCTCATCAAGTGACATTGTTTAATGCGGTTTTACGACGGTTCATATCTTAACCTAACCTAACATTCGCACTTGTATTAAAAAACGCTCTATTACACTGTTTCGTTCACAATTACGATATTTGCTTGACCTCACAGTTTCTCACCAACTTATTACAGTACAGAACGCTGTATCTCGCTAAATGACATCGTTCTTTAAGGTTTCACGATACTTGCATGCGCTTTACCGAGAATGTCAAAACATAGCAGTTTCGCACTTGTAACGGTACAACACGCAGTATTTGGCTTGTTCATGCCGTTTTGTGTGCTTTCACAACATTTCACCTATCGCAGTTTAATACTCGCTATAAAACAACACTATCTCGTTAGATGACGTCGTTTTTGGTACTTTCACGACGCTACCTAGCTTAAACTAACCTAACCTAACCTTCGCACTTCTATCGTTAGAAAACGTTTTACTCTCCACTTTACAATGTTTTCTACAAGATTACAACGGTTCCATGCGCTTTCACATTAGATATCGTAGTTCCCGACTTGTAATGTTGAAAAACACTACATCTCACTAAGTGACATTGTTTAATGCGGTTTTACGACGGTTCATATCTTAACCTAACCTAACATTCGCACTTGTATCTAAAAACGCTCTATTACACTGTTTTGTTCACAATTACAATATTTGCATAACCTCACAGTTTTTCACCAACTCATTGCAGTACAGAACGTTGTATCTCGCTAAATGACATTGTTCTTTAAGGTTTCACGATGCTTGCATGCGCTCTAACGAGAATATCACAATATAGCAGTTTCGCACTTGTAACGGTAGAACACGCAGTATTTGGCTTGTTCATGCCGTTTTGTGTGCTTTCACAACATTTCACCTATCGCAGTTTAATACTCGCTATAAAACAACACTATCTCGTTAGATGACGTCGTTTTTGGTAGTTTCACGACGCTACCTAGCTTAAACTAACCTAACCTAACCTAACCTTCGCACTTCTATCGTTAGAAAACGTTTTACTCACCACTTTACAATGTTTTCTACAAGATTACGACGGTTTCATGCGCTTTCACATTAGATATCGCAGTTCCCAACTTGTAAAGGTGAAAAACACTGCATCTCACTAAGTGACATTGTTTATTGCGGTTTTAGCGCGGTTCATATCTTAACCTAACCTAACCTAACCTAACCTAACCTAACCCAACCTAACCTAACATAACCTAACCTAACCTAACCTAACCAAACCTAACCTAACGTAACCTAACCTAACCTAACCTAACCTAACCTAACCAAACCTAACCTAACCTAACCTAACGTAACCTAACCTAACCTAACCTAACGACGTTTGCAAGCGCTTTCACATTAGATATCGCAGTTCCCGACTTGTAATGGTGAAAAACACTGCATCTCATCAAGTGACATTGTTTATTGCGGTTTTACGACGGTTCATATCTTAACCTAACCTAACATTCGCACTTGTATTAAAAAACGCTCTATTACACTGTTTCGTTCACAATTAGGATATTTGCATAACCTCACAGTTTTTCACCAACTTATTGCAGTACAGAACGCTGTATCTCGCTAAATGACATCGTTCTTTAAGGTTTCACGATGCTTGCATGCGCTTTAACGAGAATATCACAACATAGCAGTTTCGCACTTGTAACGGTACAACACGCAGTATTTGGCTTGTTCATGCCGTTTTGTGTGCTTTCACAACATTTCACCTATCGCAGTTTCGTACTCGCAATAAAACAACACTATCTCGTTAGATGACGTTGTTTTTGGTAGTTTCACGACGCTACCTAGCTTAAACTAACATAACTCAACCTAACATAACCTTCGCACTTCTATCGTTAGAAAACGTTTTACTCGCTACTTTACATTGCTTTCTACAACAATACGACGGTTTCAAGCGCTTTCACATTAGATATCACAGTTCCCAACTTGTAAAGGCGAAAAACACTGCATCTCACTAAGTGACATTGTTTAATGCGGTTTTACGACGGTTCATACCTTAACCTAACGTAACCTAACCTAACCTAACCTAACCTTACCTAACCTAACCTAACCTAACCTAACCCAACCCAACCCAACCTAACCTAACCTAACCTAACCTAAACTAACCTAACCCAACCTAACCTAACCTAACCTAACCTAACCCAACCCAACCCAACCCAACCTAACCTAACCTAAGCTAACCTAACCAAACCTAACCTAACTTAACCTAACCTAACGTAACCTAACCTAACCTAACCTATTCTAACGTAACCTAACCTTTCCTGACCTAACCTAACCTAACGTAACCTAACCTAACCTAACCTAACATAACCTAACGTAACCTAACCTAACCTAACCTAACCTAGCCTAACCTAACCTAACCTAACCCAACCTAACCCAACCCAACCCAACCCAAACCAACAACACCCAACCAAACCTAACTAACCTAACCTAACCTTACCTAACCTAACCAAATTATCCTTACCTAACCTAACCTAACCTAACGTAACCTTACCTAACCTAACCTAACCTAACGTAACCTAACCTAACCTAACGTAACCTAACCTAACCTAACCCAACCTAACCTAACCTAACCTAACCCAACTCAACCCAACCTAACCTAATCTAACCTAACCTAACCTAACCTAACAAAACCTAACCTAACCTAACCTAACCTAACCTAACGACGGTTGCAAGCGCTTTCACATTAGATATCGCAGTTCCCGACTTTTAATGGTGAAAAACACTGCATCTCACTAATTGACATTGTTTAATGCGGTTTTACGACGGTTCATATCTTAACCTAACCTAACATTCGCACTTGTATCTAAAACCGCTCTATTACACTGTTTTGTTCACAATTACCATATTTGCATAACCTCACAGTTTTTTACCAACTTATTGCAGTACAGAACGTTGTATCTCGCTAAATGACATTGTTCTTTAAGGTTTCACGATGCTTGCATGCGCTTTAACGAGAATATCACAATATAGCAGTTTCGCACTTGTAACGGTAGAACACGCAGTATTTGGCTTGTTCATGCCGTTTTGTGTGCTTTCACATTTCACCTATCGCAGTTTAATACTCGCTATAAAACAACACTTTCTCGTTAGATGACGTCGTTTTTGGTAGTTTCACGACGCTACCTAGCTTAAACTAACCTAACCTAACCTAACCTTCGCACTTCTATCGTTAGAAAACGTTTTACTCGCAACTTTACAATGTTTTCTACAAAATTACGACGGTTTCATGTGCTTTCACATTAGATATCGTAGTTCCCGACTTGTAATGTTGAAAAACACTACATCTCACTAAGTGACATTGTTTAATGCGGTTTTTCGACGTTTGATATGTCAACCTAACCTAACATTCGCACTTGTATCTAAAGACGCTCAATTACACTGTTTCGTTCACAATTACGATATTTGCTTGACCTCACAGTTTCTCACCAACTTATTACAGTACAGAACGCTGTATCTCGCTAAATGACATCGTTCTTTAAGGTTTCACGATACTTGCATGCGCTTTACCGAGAATGTCAAAACATAGCAGTTTCGCACTTGTAACGGTACAACACGCAGTATTTGGCTTGTTCATGCCGTTTTGTGTGCTTTCACATTTTACCTATCGCAGTTTCGTACTCGCAATAAAACAACACTATCTCGTTAGATGACGTCGTTTTTGGTGGTTTCACGACGCTACCTAGCTTAAACTAACATAACTCAAGCTAATATAACCTTCGCACTTCTATTGTTAGAAAACGTTTTACTCGCTACTTTACATTGCTTTCTACAACATTACGACGGTTTCAAGCGCTTTCACATTAGATATCGCAGTTCCCAACTTGTAAAGGTGAAAAACACTGCATCTCACTAAGTGACATTGTTTATTGCGGTTTTACAATGGTTCATACCTTAAGCTAACGTAACCTAACCTAACCTAACCCAACCTAACCTAACATAACCTAACTTAACATAACTTAACCTAACCTAACCTAACCAAACCTAACCTAACGTAACCTAACCTAACCTAACCTAACCTAACCTAACCTAACGACGTTTGCAAGCGCTTTCACATTAGATATCGCAGTTCCCAACTTGTAAAGGTGAAAAACACTGCATCTCACTAAGTGACATTGTTTAATGCGGTTTTAGCGCGGTTCGTATCTTAATCTAACCTAACCTAACCTAACCTAACCTAACCTAACCCAACCTAACCTAACATAACCTAACCTAACCTAACCTAACCAAACCTAACCTAACGTAACCTAACCTAACCTAACCTAACCTAACCTAACGACGTTTGCAAGCGCTTTCACATTATATATCGCAGTTCCCGACTTGTAATGGTGAAAAACACTGCATCTCACTAAGTGACATTGTTTAATGCGGTTTTACGACGGTTCATATCTTAACCTAACCTAACATTCGTACTTGTATGGAAAAACGCTCTATTACACTGTTTCGTTCACAATTACGATATTTGCATAACCTCACAGTTTTTCACCAACTTATTGCAGTACAGAACGCTGTATCTCGCTAAATGACATCGTTCTTTAAGGTTCCACGATGCTTGCATGCGCTTTAACAAGAATATCACATTATAGCAGTTTCGCACTTGTAACGGTACAAACGCAGTATCTGGCTTGTTCAAGCCGTTTTGTGTACTTTCACAACATTTCACCTATTGCAGTTACGTACATGCAATAAAACAACGCTATCTCGTTAGTTGACGTCCTTTTTGGTGGTCTCACGACGCTACATAGCTTAAACTAACATAACTCAAGCTAACCTTCGCACTTCTATCGTTAGAAAACGTTTTACTCGCAACTTTACAATGTTTTCTACAAGATTTCGACGGTTTCATGCGCTTTCACATTAGATATCGTAGTTCCCGACTTGTAATGTTGAAAAACACTACATCTCACTAAGTGACATTGTTTAATGCGGTTTTACGACGGTTGATATCTCAACCTAACCTAACATTCGCACTTGTATCTAAATACGCTCAATTACACTGTTTCGTTCACAATTACGATATTTGCTTGACCTCACAGTTTCTCACCAACTTATTACAGTTCAGAACGCTGTATCTCGCTAAATGACATCGTTCTTTAAGGTTTCACGATACTTGCATGCGCTTTAACGAGAATATCACAATAAAGCAGTTTCGCACTTGTAACGGCACAAGACGCAGTAGCTGGCTAGTTCATGCCATTTTGTGCGCTTTCACAACATTTCACCTATCGCAGTTTAATACTCGCTATAAAACAACACTATCTCGTTAGATGACGTCGTTTTTGGTAGTTTCACGACGCTACCTAGCCTAAACTAACCTAACCTAACCTAACCTTCGCACTTCTATCGTTAGAAAACATTTTACTCACCACTTTACAATGTTTTCTACAAGATTACGACGGTTTCATGCGCTTTCACATTAGATATCGTAGTTCCCGACTTGTAATGTTGAAAAACACTACATCTCACTAAGTGACATTGTTTAATGCGGTTTTACGACGGTTCATATCTTAACCTAACCTAACATTCGCACTTGTATCTAAAAACGCTCTATTACACTGTTTTGTTCACAATTACAATATTTGCATAACCTCACAGTTTTTCACCAACTTATTGCAGTACAGAACGTTGTATCTCGCTAAATGACATTGTTCTTTAAGGTTTCACGATGCTTGCATGCGCTTTAACGAGAATATCACAATATAGCAGTTTCACACGTGTAACGGTAGAACACGCAGTATTTGGCTTGTTCATGCCGTTTTGTGTGCTTTCGCAACAATTCACCTATCGCAGTTTATTACTCGCTATAAAACAACACTATCTCGTTAGATGACGTCGTTTTTGGTAGTTTCACGACGCTACCTAGCTTAAACTAACCTAACCTAACCTAACCTTCGCACTTCTATCGTTAGAAAACGTTTTACTCACCACTTTACAATGTTTTCTACAAGATTACGACGGTTTCATGCGCTTTCACATTAGATATCGCAGTTCCCAACTTGTAAAGGTGAAAAACACTGCATCTCACTAAGTGACATTGTTTAATGTGGTTTTAGCGCGGTTCATATCTTAACCTAACCTAACCTAACCTAACCCAACCTAACCTAACATAACCTAACCTAACCTAACCTAACCAAACCTAACCTAACGTAACCTAACCTAACCTAACCTAACCTAACCTAACCTAACGACGTTTGCAAGCGCTTTCGCATTAGATATCGCAGTTCCCGACTTGTAATGGTGAAAAACACAGCATCTCACTAAGTGACATTGTTTAATGCGGTTTTTGCGCGGTTCATATCTTAACCTAACCTAACCTTACCTAACCCAACCTAACCTCACCTAACCTAACCAAACCTTACCTAACATCCCTAACCTAACCTAACCTAACCTAACCAAACCTAACCTAACCTAACCTAACGTAACCTAACCTAACCTAACCTAACGACGTTTGCAAGCGCTTTCACATTAGATATCGCAGTTCCTGACTTGTAATGGTGAAAAACACTGCATCTCACTAAGTGACATTGTTTAATGCGGTTTTACGACGGTTCATATCTTAACCTAACCTAACATTCGCACTTGTATTAAAAAACGCTCTATTACACTGTTTCGTTCACAATTAGGATATTTGCATAACCTCACAGTTTTTCACCAACTTATTGCAGTACAGAACGCTGTATCTCGCTAAATGACATCGTTCTTTAAGGTTTCACGATGCTTGCATGCGCTGTAACGAGAATATCACAACATAGCAGTTTCGCACTTGTAACGGTACAACACGCAGTATTTGGCTTGTTCATGCCGTTTTGTGTGCTTTCACAACATTTCACCTATCGCAGTTTCGTACTCGCAATAAAACAACACTATCTCGTTAGATGACGTTGTCTTTGGTAGTTTCACGACGCTACCTAGCTTAAACTAACATAACTCAACCTAACATAACCTTCGCACTTCTATCGTTAGAAAACGTTTTACTCGCTACTTTACATTGCTTTCTACAACAATACGACGGTTTCAAGCGCTTTCACATTAGATATCGCAGTTCCCAACTTGTAAAGGTGAAAAACACTGCATCTCACTAAGTGACGTTGTGTATTGCGGTTTTAGCGCGGTTCATATCTTAACCTAACCTAACCTAACCCAACCTAACCTAACATAACCTAACCTAACCTAACCTAACCAAACCTAACCTAACGTAACCTAACCTAACCTAACCTAACCTAACCTAACGACGTTTGCAAGCGCTTTCACATTAGATATCGCAGTTCGCGACTTGTAATGGTGAAAAACACTGCATCTCATCAAGTGACATTGTTTAATGCGGTTTTACGACGGTTCATATCTTAACCTAACCTAACATTCGCACTTGTATTAAAAAACGCTCTATTACACTGTTTCGTTCACAATTACGATATTTGCTTGCCCTCACAGTTTGTCACCAACTTATTACAGTACAGAACGCTGTATCTCGCTAAATGACATCGTTCTTTAAGGTTTCACGATACTTGCATGCGCTTTACCGAGAATGTCAAAACATAGCAGTTTCGCACTTGTAACGGTACAACACGCAGTATTTGGCTTGTTCATGCCGTTTTGTGTGCTTTCACGACATTTCACCTATCGCAGTTTAATACTCGCTATAAAACAACACTATCTCGTTAGATGACGTCGTTTTTGGTACTTTCACGACGCTACCTAGCTTAAACTAACCTAACCTAACCTTCGCACTTCTATCGTTAGAAAACGTTTTACTCACCACTTTACAATGTTTTCTACAAGATTACGACGGTTTCATGCGCTTTCACATTAGATATCGTAGTTCCCGACTTGTAATGTTGAAAAACACTACATCTCACTAAGTGACATTGTTTAATGCGGTTTTACGACGGTTCATATCTTAACCTAACCTAACATTCGCACTTGTATCTAAAAACGCTCTATTACACTGTTTTGTTCACAATTACAATATTTGCATAACCTCACAGTTTTTCACCAACTCATTGCAGTACAGAACGTTGTATCTCGCTAAATGACATTGTTCTTTAAGGTTTCACGATGCTTGCATGCGCTCTAACGAGAATATCACAATATAGCAGTTTCGCACTTGTAACGGTAGAACACGCAGTATTTGGCTTGTTCATGCCGTTTTGTGTGCTTTCACAACATTTCACCTATCGCAGTTTAATACTCGCTATAAAACAACACTATCTCGTTAGATGACGTCGTTTTTGGTAGTTTCACGACGCTAACTAGCTTAAACTAACCTAACCTAACCTAACCTTCGCACTTCTATCGTTAGAAAACGTTTTACTCACCACTTTACAATGTTTTCTACAATATTACGACGGTTTCATGCGCTTTCACATTAGATATCGCAGTTCCCAACTTGTAAAGGTGAAAAACACTGCATCTCACTAAGTGACATTGTTTATTGCGGTTTTAGCGCGGTTCATATCTTAACCTAACCTAACCTAACCTAACCCAACCTAACCTAACATAACCTAACCTAACCTAACCTAACCAAACCCAACCTAACGTAACCTAACCTAACCTAACCTAACCTAACCAAACCTAACCTAACCTAACCTAACCTAACCTAACGTAACCTAACCTAACCTAACCTAACGACGTTTGCAAGCGCTTTCACATTAGATATCGCAGTTCCCGACTTGTAATGGTGAAAAACACTGCATCTCATCAAGTGACATTGTTTAATGCGGTTTTACGACGGTTCATATCTTAACCTAACCTAACATTCGCACTTGTATTAAAAAACGCTCTATTACACTGTTTCGTTCACAATTAGGTTATTTGCATAACCTCACAGTTTTTCACCAACTTATTGCAGTACAGAACGCTGTATCTCGCTAAATGACATCGTTCTTCAAGGTTTCACGATGCTTGCATGCGCTTTAACGAGAATATCACAACATAGCAGTTTCGCACTTGTAACGGTACAACACGCAGTATTTGGCTTGTTCATGCCGTTTTGTGTGCTTTCACAACATTTCACCTATCGCAGTTTCGTACTCGCAATAAAACAACACTATCTCGTTAGATGACGTTGTTTTTGGTAGTTTCACGACGCTACCAAGCTTAAACTAACATAACTCAACCTAACATAACCTTCGCACTTCTATCGTTAGAAAACGTTTTACTCGCTACTTTACATTGCTTTCTACAACAATACGACGGTTTCAAGCGCTTTCACATTAGATATCGCAGTTCCCAACTTGTAAAGGTGAAAAACACTGCATCTCACTAAGTGACATTGTGTAATGCGGTTTTCGCGCGGTTCATATCTTAACCTAACCTAACCTAACCTAACCTAACCTAACCCAACCTAACCTAACATAACCTAACCTAACCTAACCTAACCAAACCTAACCTAACGTAACCTAACCTAACCTAACCTAACCTAACCTAACGACGTTTGCAAGCGCTTTCACATTAGATATCGCAGTTCCCTACTTGTAATGGTGAAAAACACAGCATCTCACTAAGTGACATTGTTTAATGCGGTTTTAGCGCGGTTCATATCTTAACCTAACCTAACCTTACCTAACCCAACCTAACCTAACCTAACCTAACCAAACCTTACCTAACATCTCTAACCTAACCTAACCTAACCAAACCTAACCTAACCTAACCTAACGTAACCTAACCTAACCTAACCTAACCTAACGACGTTTGCAAGCGCTTTCACATTAGATATCGCAGTTCCCGACTTGTAATGGTGAAAAACACTGCATCTCATCAAGTGACATTGTTTAATGCGGTTTTACGACGGTTCATATCTTAACCTAACCTAACATTCGCACTTGTATTAAAAAACGCTCTATTACACTGTTTCGTTCACAATTACGATATTTGCTTGACCTCAGAGTTTCTCACCAACTTATTACAGTACAGAACGCTGTATCTCGCTAAATGACATCGTTCTTTAAGGTTTCACGATACTTGCATGCGCTTTACCGAGAATGTCAAAACATAGCAGTTTCGCACTTGTAACGGTACAACACGCAGTATTTGGCTTGTTCATGCCGTTTTGTGTGCTTTCACAACATTTCACCTATCGCAGTTTAATACTCGCTATAAAACAACACTATCTCGTTAGATGACGTCGTTTTTGGTACTTTCACGACGCTACCTAGCTTAAACTAACCTAACCTAACCTTCGCACTTCTATCGTTAGAAAACGTTTTACTCACCACTTTACACTTTACAATGTTTTCTACAAGATTACGACGGTTTCATGCGCTTTCACATTAGATATCGCAGTTCCCAACTTGTAAAGGTGAAAAACACTGCATCTCACTAAGTGACATTGTTTATTGCGGTTTTAGCGCGGTTCATATCTTAACCTAACCTAACCTAACCTAACCTAACCCAACCTAACCTAACATAACCTAACCTAACCTAACCTAACCAAACCCAACCTAACGTAACCTAACCTAACCTAACCTAACCTAACCAAACCTAACCTAACCTAACCTAACGTAACCTAACCTAACCTAACCTAACGACGTTTGCAAGCGCTTTCACATTAGATATCGCAGTTCCCGACTTGTAATGGTGAAAAACACAGCATCTCACTAAGTGACATTGTTTAATGCGGTTTTACGACGGTTCATATCTTAACCTAACCTAACATTCGCACTTGTAATTAAAAACGCTCTATTACACTGTTTCGTTCACAATTAGGATATTTGCATAACCTCACAGTTTTTCACCAACTTATTGCAGTACAGAACGCTGTATCTCGCTAAATGACATCGTTCTTTAAGGTTTCACGATGCTTGCATGCGCTTTAACGAGAATATCACAACATAGCAGTTTCGCACTTGTAACGGTACAACACGCAGTATTTGGCTTGTTCATGCCGTTTTGTGTGCTTTCACAACATTTCACCTATCGCAGTTTCGTACTCGCAATAAAACAACACTATCTCGTTAGATGACGTTGTTTTTGGTAGTTTCACGACGCTACCTAGCTTAAACTAACATAACTCAACCTAACATAACCTTCGCACTTCTATCGTTAGAAAACGTTTTACTCGCTACTTTACATTGCTTTCTACAACAATACGACGGTTTCAAGCGCTTTCACATTAGATATCGCAGTTCCCAACTTGTAAAGGTGAAAAACACTGCATCTCACTAAGTGACATTGTGTAATGCGGTTTTCGCGCGGTTCATATCTTAACCTAACCTAACCTAACCTAACCTAACCCAACCTAACCTAACATAACCTAACCTAACCTATCCTAACCAAACCTAACCTAACGTAACCTAACCTAACCTAACCTAACCTAACCTAACGACGTTTGCAAGCGCTTTCACATTAGGTATCGCAGTTCCCGACTTGTAATGGTGAAAAACACAGCATCTCACTAAGTGACATTGTTTAATGCGGTTTTAGCGCGGTTCATATCTTAACCTAACCTAACCTTACCTAACCCAACCTAACCTAACCTAACCTAACCAAACCTTACCTAACATCCCTAACCTGACCTAACCAAACCTAACCTAACCTAACCTAACGTAACCTAACCTAACCTAACCTAACCTAACGACGTTTGCAAGCGCTTTCACATTAGATATCGCAGTTCGCGACTTGTAATGGTGAAAAACACTGCATCTCATCAAGTGACATTGTTTAATGCGGTTTTACGACGGTTCATATCTTAACCTAACCTAACATTCGCACTTGTAATTAAAAACGCTCTATTACACTGTTTCGTTCACAATTACGATATTTGCTTGCCCTCACAGTTTGTCACCAACTTATTACAGTACAGAACGCTGTATCTCGCTAAATGACATCGTTCTTTAAGGTTTCACGATACTTGCATGCGCTTTACCGAGAATGTCAAAACATAGCAGTTTCGCACTTGTAACGGTACAACACGCAGTATTTGGCTTGTTCATGCCGTTTTGTGTGCTTTCACGACATTTCACCTATCGCAGTTTAATACTCGCTATAAAACAACACTATCTCGTTAGATGACGTCGTTTTTGGTACTTTCACGACGCTACCTAGCTTAAACTAACCTAACCTAACCTTCGCACTTCTATCGTTAGAAAACGTTTTACTCACCACTTTACAATGTTTTCTACAAGATTACGACGGTTTCATGCGCTTTCACATTAGATATCGCAGTTCCCAACTTGTAAAGGTGAAAAACACTGCATCTCACTAAGTGACATTGTTTATTGCGGTTTTAGCGCGGTTCATATCTTAACCTAACCTAACCTAACCTAACCTAACCCAACCTAACCTAACATAACCTAACCTAACCTAACCTAACCAAACCCAACCTAACGTAACCTAACCTAACCTAACCTAACCTAACCAAACCTAACCTAACCTAACCTAACGTAACCTAACCTAACCTAACCTAACGACGTTTGCAAGCGCTTTCACATTAGATATCGCAGTTCCCGACTTGTAATGGTGAAAAACACTGCATCTCATCAAGTGACATTGTTTAATGCGGTTTTACGACGGTTCATATCTTAACCTAACCTAACATTCGCACTTGTATTAAAAAACGCTCTATTACACTGTTTTGTTCACAATTAGGATATTTGCATAACCTCACAGTTTTTCACCAACTTATTGCAGTACAGAACGCTGTATCTCGCTAAATGACATCGTTCTTTAAGGTTTCACGATGCTTGCATGCGCTTTAACGAGAATATCACAACATAGCAGTTTCGCACTTGTAACGGTACAACACGCAGTATTTGGCTTGTTCATGCCGTTTTGTGTGCTTTCACAACATTTCACCTATCGCAGTTTCGTACTCGCAATAAAACAACACTATCTCGTTAGATGACGTTGTTTTTGGTAGTTTCACGACGCTACCTAGCTTAAACTAACATAACTCAACCTAACATAACCTTCGCACTTCTATCGTTAGAAAACGTTTTACTCGCTACTTTACATTGCTTTCTACAACAATACGACGGTTTCAAGCGCTTTCACATTAGATATCGCAGTTCCCAACTTGTAAAGGTGAAAAACACTGCATCTCACTAAGTGACATTGTGTAATGCGGTTTTCGCGCGGTTCATATCTTAACCTAACCTAACCTAACCTAACCTAACCCAACCTAACCTAACATAACCTAACCTAACCTAACCTAACCAAACCTAACCTAACGTAACCTAACCTAACCTAACCTAACCTAACCTAACCTAACCTAACGACGTTTGCAAGCGCTTTCACATTAGATATCGCAGTTCCCGACTTGTAATGGTGAAAAACACAGCATCTCACTAAGTGACATTGTTTAATGGGGTTTTAGCGCGGTTCATATCTTAACCTAACCTAACCTTACCTAACCCAACCTAACCTAACCTAACCTAACCAAACCTTACCTAACATCCCTAACCTAACCTAACCTAACCTAACCTAACCAAACCTAACCTAACCTAACCTAACTTAACCTAACCTAACCTAACCTAACCTAACGACGTTTGCAAGCGCTTTCACATTAGATATCGCAGTTCCCGACTT
Source organism: Rhipicephalus microplus (assembly GCF_043290135.1). Lineage (NCBI taxonomy): Eukaryota > Metazoa > Arthropoda > Arachnida > Ixodida > Ixodidae > Rhipicephalus > Rhipicephalus microplus. The sequence goes on along the minus strand of NW_027464698.1, from coordinate 58,970 downwards.
CTAATGGTGAAAAACACTGCATCTCATCAAGTGACATTGTTTAATGCGGTTTTACGACGGTTCATATCTTAACCTAACCTAACATTCGCACTTGTATTAAAAAACGCTCTATTACACTGTTTCGTTCACAATTACGATATTTGCTTGACCTCACAGTTTCTCACCAACTTATTACAGTACAGAACGCTGTATCTCGCTAAATGACATCGTTCTTTAAGGTTTCACGATACTTGCATGCGCTTTACCGAGAATGTCAAAACATAGCAGTTTCGCACTTGTAACGGTACAACACGCAGTATTTGGCTTGTTCATGCCGTTTTGTGTGCTTTCACAACATTTCACCTATCGCAGTTTAATACTCGCTATAAAACAACACTATCTCGTTAGATGACGTCGTTTTTGGTACTTTCACGACGCTACCTAGCTTAAACTAACCTAACCTAACCTTCGCACTTCTATCGTTAGAAAACGTTTTACTCACCACTTTACAATGTTTTCTACAAGATTACGACGGTTTCATGCGCTTTCACATTAGATATCGTAGTTCCCGACTTGTAATGTTGAAAAACACTACATCTCACTAAGTGACATTGTTTAATGCGGTTTTACGACGGTTCATATCTTAACCTAACCTAACATTCGCACTTGTATCTAAAAACGCTCTATTACACTGTTTTGTTCACAATTACAATATTTGCATAACCTCACAGTTTTTCACCAACTCATTGCAGTACAGAACCTTGTATCTCGCTAAATGACATTGTTCTTTAAGGTTTCACGATGCTTGCATGCGCTCTAACGAGAATATCACAATATAGCAGTTTCGCACTTGTAACGGTAGAACACGCAGTATTTGGCTTGTTCATGCCGTTTTGTGTGCTTTCACAACATTTCACCTATCGCAGTTTAATACTCGCTATAAAACAAGACTATCTCGTTAGATGACGTCGTTTTTGGTAGTTTCACGACGCTACCTAGCTTAAACTAACCTAACCTAACCTAACCTTCGCACTTCTATCGTTAGAAAACGTTTTACTCACCACTTTACAATGTTTTCTACAAGATTACGACGGTTTCATGCGCTTTCACATTAGATATCGCAGTTCCCAACTTGTAAAGGTGAAAAACACTGCATCTCACTAAGTGACATTGTTTATTGCGGTTTTAGCGCGGTTCATATCTTAACCTAACCTAACCTAACCTAACCTAACCTAACCCAACCTAACCTAACATAACCTAACCTAACCTAACCTAACCAAACCTAACCTAACGTAACTTAACCTAACCTAACCTAACCTAACCTAACCAAACCTAACCTAACCTAACCTAACGTAACCTAACCTAACCTAACCTAACGACGTTTGCAAGCGCTTTCACATTAGATATCGCAGTTCCCGACTTGTAATGGTGAAAAACACTGCATCTCATCAAGTGACATTGTTTAATGCGGTTTTACGACGGTTCATATCTTAACCTAACCTAACATTCGCACTTGTATTAAAAAACGCTCTATTACACTGTTTCGTTCACAATTAGGATATTTGCATAACCTCACAGTTTTTCACCAACTTATTGCAGTACAGAACGCTGTATCTCGCTAAATGACATCGTTCTTTAAGGTTTCACGATGCTTGCATGCGCTTTAACGAGAATATCACAACATAGCAGTTTCGCACTTGTAACGGTACAACACGCAGTATTTGGCTTGTTCATGCCGTTTTGTGTGCTTTCACAACATTTCACCTATCGCAGTTTCGTACTCGCAATAAAACAACACTATCTCGTTAGATGACGTTGTTTTTGGTAGTTTCACGACGCTACCTAGATTAAACTAAAATAACTCAACCTAACATAACCTTCGCACTTCTATCGTTAGAAAACGTTTTACTCGCTACTTTACATTGCTTTCTACAACAATACGACGGTTTCAAGCGCTTTCACATTAGATATCACAGTTCCCAACTTGTAAAGGTGAAAAACACTGCATCTCACTAAGTGACATTGTTTAATGCGGTTTTACGACGGTTCATACCTTAACCTAACGTAACCTAACCTAACCTAACCTAACCTTACCTAACCTAACCTAACCTAACCCAACCCAACCCAACCTAACCTAACCTAACCTAACCTAACCTAAACTAACCTAACCCAACCTAACCTAACCTAACCTAACCTAACCCAACCCAACCCAACCCAACCTAACCTAACCTAAGCTAACCTAACCAAACCTAACCTAACTTAACCTAACCTAACGTAACCTAACCTAACCTAACCTATTCTAACGTAACCTAACCTTTCCTGACCTAACCTAACCTAACGTAACCTAACCTAACCTAACCTAACATAACCTAACGTAACCTAACCTAACCTAACCTAACCTAGCGTAACCTAACCTAACCTAACCCAACCTAACCCAACCCAACCCAAACCAACAACACCCAACCAAACCTAACCTAACCTAACCTAACCTTACCTAACCTAACCAAATTATCCTTACCTAACCTAACCTAACCTAACGTAACCTTACCTAACCTAACCTAACCTAACGTAACCTAACCTAACCTAACGTAACCTAACCTAACCTAAACCAACCTAACCTAACCTAACCTAACCTAACCCAACTCAACCCAACCTAACCTAATCTAACCTAACCTAACCTAACAAAACCTAACCTAACCTAACCTAACCTAACCTAACGACGGTTGCAAGCGCTTTCACATTAGATATCGCAGTTCCCTACTTTTAATGGTGAAAAACACTGCATCTCGCTAATTGACATTGTTTAATGCGGTTTTACGACGGTTGATATGTCAACCTAACCTAACATTCGCACTTGTATCTAAAGACGCTCAATTACACTGTTTCGTTCACAATTACGATATTTGCTTGACCTCACAGTTTCTCACCAACTTATTACAGTACAGAACGCTGTATCTCGCTAAATGACATCGTTCTTTAAGGTTTCACGATACTTGCATGCGTTTTACCGAGAATGTCAAAACATAGCAGATTCGCACTTGCAACGGTACAACACGCAGTATTTGCCTTGTTCATGCCGTTTTGTGTGCTTTCACATTTTACCTATCGCAGTTTCGTACTCGCAATAAAACAACACTATCTCGTTAGATGACGTCGTTTTTGGTGGTTTCACGACGCTACCTAGCTTAAACTAACATAACTCAACCTAATATAACCTTCGCACTTCTATTGTTAGAAAACGTTTTACTCGCTACTTTACATTGCTTTCTACAACATTACGACGGTTTCAAGCGCTTTCACATTAGATATCGCAGTTCCCAACTTGTAAAGGTGAAAAACACTGCATCTCACTAAGTGACATTGTTTATTGCGGTTTTACAACGGTTCATACCTTAACCTAACGTAACCTAACCTAACCTAACCCAACCTAACCTAACATAACCTAACCTAACATAACTTAACCTAACCTAACCTAACCAAACCTAACCTAACGTAACCTAACCTAACCTAACCTAACCTAACCTAACCTAACCTAACCTAACGACGTTTGCAAGCGCTTTCACATTAGATATCGCAGTTCCCAACTTGTAAAGGTGAAAAACACTGCATCTCACTAAGTGACATTGTTTAATGCGGTTTTAGCGCGGTTCGTATCTTAACCTAACCTAACCTAACCTAACCTAACCTAACCCAACCTAACCTAACATAACCTAACCTAACCTAACCTAACCAAACCTAACCTAACGTAACCTAACCTAACCTAACCTAACCTAACCTAACGACGTTTGCAAGCGCTTTCACATTAGATATCGCAGTTCCCAACTTGTAATGGTGAAAAACACTGCATCTCACTAAGTGACATTGTTTAATGCGGTTTTACGACGGTTCATATCTTAACCTAACCTAACATTCGTACTTGTATGGAAAAACGCTCTGTTACACTGTTTCGTTCACAATTACGATATTTGCATAACCTCACAGTTTTTCACCAACTTATTGCAGTACAGAACGCTGTATCTCGCTAAATGACATCGTTCTTTAAGGTTTCACGATGCTTGCATGCGCTTTAACAAGAATATCACATTATAGCAGTTTCGCACTTGTAACGGTACAACACGCAGTATCTGGCTTGTTCAAGCCGTTTTGTGTACTTTCACAACATTTCACCTATTGCAGTTACGTACATGCAATAAAACAACGCTATCTCGTTAGTTGACGTCCTTTTTGGTGGTCTCACGACGCTACATAGCTTAAACTAACAGAACTCAAGCTAACCTTCGCACTTCTATCGTTAGAAAACGTTTTACTCGCAACTATACAATGTTTTCTACAAGATTACGACGGTTTCATGCGCTTTCACATTAGATATCGTAGTTCCCGACTTGTAATGTTGAAAAACACTACATCTCACTAAGTGACATTGTTTAATGCGGTTTTACGACGGTTGATACCTCAACCTAACCTAACATTCGCACTTGTATCTAAATACGCTCAATTACACTGTTTCGTTCACAATTACGATATTTGCTTGACCTCACAGTTTCTCACCAACTTATTACAGTTCAGAACGCTGTATCTCGCTAAATGACATCGTTCTTTAAGGTTTCACGATACTTGCATGCGCTTTAACGAGAATATCACAATAAAGCAGTTTCGCACTTGTAACGGCACAAGACGCAGTATCTGGCTAGTTCATGCCATTTTGTGTGCTTTCACAACATTTCACCTATCGCAGTTTAATACTCGCTATAAAACAACACTATCTCGTTAGATGACGTCGTTTTTGGTAGTTTCACGACGCTACCTAGCTTAAACTAACCTAACCTAACCTAACCTTCGCACTTCTATCGTTAGAAAACGTTTTACTCACCACTTTACAATGTTTTCTACAAGATTACGACGGTTTCATGCGCTTTCACATTAGATATCGTAGTTCCCGACTTGTAATGTTGAAAAACACTACATCTCACTAAGTGACATTGTTTAATGCGGTTTTACGACGGTTCATATCTTAACCTAACCTAACATTTGCACTTGTATCTAAAAACGCTCTATTACACTGTTTTGTTCACAATTACAATATTTGCATAACCTCACAGTTTTTCACCAACTCATTGCAGTACAGAACGTTGTATCTCGCTAAATGACATTGTTCTTTAAGGTTTCACGATGCTTGCATGCGCTCTAACGAGAATATCACAATATAGCAGTTTCGCACTTGTAACGGTAGAACACGCAGTATTTGGCTTGTTCATGCCGTTTTGTGTGCTTTCACAACATTTCACCTATCGCAGTTTAATACTCGCTATAAAACAACACTATCTCGTTAGATGACGTCGTTTTTGGTAGTTTCACGACGCTACCTAGCTTAAACTAACCTAACCTAACCTAACCTTCGCACTTCTATCGTTAGAAAACGTTTTACTCACCACTTTACAATGTTTTCTACAAGATTACGACGGTTTCATGCGCTTTCACATTAGATATCGTAGTTCCCGACTTGTAATGTTAAAAAACACTACATCTCACTAAGTGACATTGTTTAATGCGGTTTTACGACGGTTCATATCTTAACCTAACCTAACATTCGCACTTGTATCTAAAAACGCTCTATTACACTGTTTTGTTCACAATTACAATATTTGCATAACCTCACAGTTTTTCACCAACTCATTGCTGTACAGAACGTTGTATCTCGCTAAATGACATCGTTCTTTAAGGTTTCACGATGCTTGCATGCGCTTTAACGAGAATATCACAACATAGCAGTTTCGCACTTGTAACGGTACAACACGCAGTATTTGGCTTGTTCATGCCGTTTTGTGTGCTTTCACAACATTTCACCTATCGCAGTTTCGTACTCGCAATAAAACAACACTATCTCGTTAGATGACGTTGTTTTTGGTAGTTTCACGACGCTACCTAGCTTAAACTAACATAACTCAACCTAACATAACCTTCGCACTTCTATCGTTAGAAAACGTTTTACTCGCTACTTTACATTGCTTTCTACAACAATACGACGGTTTCAAGCGCTTTCACATTAGATATCGCAGTTCCCAACTTGTAAAGGTGAAAAACACTGCATCTCACTAAGTGACATTGTGTAATGCGGTTTTCGCGCGGTTCATATCTTAACCTAACCTAACCTAACCTAACCTAACCCAACCTAACCTAACATAACCTAACCTAACCTAACCTAACCAAACCTAACCTAACGTAACCTAACCTAACCTAACCTAACCTAACCTAACCTAACCTAACGACGTTTGCAAGCGCTTTCACATTAGATATCGCAGTTCCCGACTTGTAATGGTGAAAAACACAGCATCTCACTAAGTGACATTGTTTAATGGGGTTTTAGCGCGGTTCATATCTTAACCTAACCTAACCTTACCTAACCCAACCTAACCTAACCTAACCTAACCAAACCTTACCTAACATCCCTAACCTAACCTAACCTAACCTAACCTAACCAAACCTAACCTAACCTAACCTAACTTAACCTAACCTAACCTAACCTAACCTAACGACGTTTGCAAGCGCTTTCACATTAGATATCGCAGTTCCCGACTTCTAATGGTGAAAAACACTGCATCTCATCAAGTGACATTGTTTAATGCGGTTTTACGACGGTTCATATCTTAACCTAACCTAACATTCGCACTTGTATTAAAAAACGCTCTATTACACTGTTTCGTTCACAATTACGATATTTGCTTGACCTCACAGTTTCTCACCAACTTATTACAGTACAGAACGCTGTATCTCGCTAAATGACATCGTTCTTTAAGGTTTCACGATACTTGCATGCGCTTTACCGAGAATGTCAAAACATAGCAGTTTCGCACTTGTAACGGTACAACACGCAGTATTTGGCTTGTTCATGCCGTTTTGTGTGCTTTCACAACATTTCACCTATCGCAGTTTAATACTCGCTATAAAACAACACTATCTCGTTAGATGACGTCGTTTTTGGTACTTTCACGACGCTACCTAGCTTAAACTAACCTAACCTAACCTTCGCACTTCTATCGTTAGAAAACGTTTTACTCACCACTTTACAATGTTTTCTACAAGATTACGACGGTTTCATGCGCTTTCACATTAGATATCGTAGTTCCCGACTTGTAATGTTGAAAAACACTACATCTCACTAAGTGACATTGTTTAATGCGGTTTTACGACGGTTCATATCTTAACCTAACCTAACATTCGCACTTGTATCTAAAAACGCTCTATTACACTGTTTTGTTCACAATTACAATATTTGCATAACCTCACAGTTTTTCACCAACTCATTGCAGTACAGAACCTTGTATCTCGCTAAATGACATTGTTCTTTAAGGTTTCACGATGCTTGCATGCGCTCTAACGAGAATATCACAATATAGCAGTTTCGCACTTGTAACGGTAGAACACGCAGTATTTGGCTTGTTCATGCCGTTTTGTGTGCTTTCACAACATTTCACCTATCGCAGTTTAATACTCGCTATAAAACAAGACTATCTCGTTAGATGACGTCGTTTTTGGTAGTTTCACGACGCTACCTAGCTTAAACTAACCTAACCTAACCTAACCTTCGCACTTCTATCGTTAGAAAACGTTTTACTCACCACTTTACAATGTTTTCTACAAGATTACGACGGTTTCATGCGCTTTCACATTAGATATCGCAGTTCCCAACTTGTAAAGGTGAAAAACACTGCATCTCACTAAGTGACATTGTTTATTGCGGTTTTAGCGCGGTTCATATCTTAACCTAACCTAACCTAACCTAACCCAACCTAACCTAACATAACCTAACCTAACCTAACCTAACCAAACCTAACCTAACGTAACTTAACCTAACCTAACCTAACCTAACCTAACCAAACCTAACCTAACCTAACCTAACGTAACCTAACCTAACCTAACCTAACGACGTTTGCAAGCGCTTTCACATTAGATATCGCAGTTCCCGACTTGTAATGGTGAAAAACACTGCATCTCATCAAGTGACATTGTTTAATGCGGTTTTACGACGGTTCATATCTTAACCTAACCTAACATTCGCACTTGTAATAAAAAACGCTCTATTACACTGTTTCGTTCACAATTAGGATATTTGCATAACCTCACAGTTTTTCACCAACTTATTGCAGTACAGAACGCTGTATCTCGCTAAATGACATCGTTCTTTAAGGTTTCACGATGCTTGCATGCGCTTTAACGAGAATATCACAACATAGCAGTTTCGCACTTGTAACGGTACAACACGCAGTATTTGGCTTGTTCATGCCGTTTTGTGTGCTTTCACAACATTTCACCTATCGCAGTTTCGTACTCGCAATAAAACAACACTATCTCGTTAGATGACGTTGTTTTTGGTAGTTTCACGACGCTACCTAGCTTAAACTAAAATAACTCAACCTAACATAACCTTCGCACTTCTATCGTTAGAAAACGTTTTACTCGCTACTTTACATTGCTTTCTACAACAATACGACGGTTTCAAGCGCTTTCACATTAGATATCACAGTTCCCAACTTGTAAAGGTGAAAAACACTGCATCTCACTAAGTGACATTGTTTAATGCGGTTTTACGACGGTTCATACCTTAACCTAACGTAACCTAACCTAACCTAACCTAACCTTACCTAACCTAACCTAACCTAACCCAACCCAACCCAACCTAACCTAACCTAACCTAACCTAACCTAAACTAACCTAACCCAACCTAACCTAACCTAACCTAACCTAACCCAACCCAACCCAACCCAACCTAACCTAACCTAAGCTAACCTAACCAAACCTAACCTAACTTAACCTAACCTAACGTAACCTAACCTAACCTAACCTATTCTAACGTAACCTAACCTTTCCTGACCTAACCTAACCTAACGTAACCTAACCTAATCTAACCTAACATAACCTAACGTAACCTAACCTAACCTAACCTAACCTAGCGTAACCTAACCTAACCTAACCCAACCTAACCCAACCCAACCCAAACCAACAACACCCAACCAAACCTAACCTAACCTAACCTAACCTTACCTAACCTAACCAAATTATCCTTACCTAACCTAACCTAACCTAACGTAACCTTACCTAACCTAACCTAACCTAACGTAACCTAACCTAACCTAACGTAACCTAACCTAACCTAAACCAACCTAACCTAACCTAACCTAACCTAACCCAACTCAACCCAACCTAACCTAATCTAACCTAACCTAACCTAACCTAACCTAACAAAACCTAACCTAACCTAACCTAACCTAACCTAACGACGGTTGCAAGCGCTTTCACATTAGATATCGCAGTTCCCTACTTTTAATGGTGAAAAACACTGCATCTCGCTAATTGACATTGTTTAATGCGGTTTTACGACGGTTGATATGTCAACCTAACCTAACATTCGCACTTGTATCTAAAGACGCTCAATTACACTGTTTCGTTCACAATTACGATATTTGCTTGACCTCACAGTTTCTCACCAACTTATTACAGTACAGAACGCTGTATCTCGCTAAATGACATCGTTCTTTAAGGTTTCACGATACTTGCATGCGTTTTACCGAGAATGTCAAAACATAGCAGATTCGCACTTGCAACGGTACAACACGCAGTATTTGCCTTGTTCATGCCGTTTTGTGTGCTTTCACATTTTACCTATCGCAGTTTCGTACTCGCAATAAAACAACACTATCTCGTTAGATGACGTCGTTTTTGGTGGTTTCACGACGCTACCTAGCTTAAACTAACATAACTCAACCTAATATAACCTTCGCACTTCTATTGTTAGAAAACGTTTTACTCGCTACTTTACATTGCTTTCTACAACATTACGACGGTTTCAAGCGCTTTCACATTAGATATCGCAGTTCCCAACTTGTAAAGGTGAAAAACACTGCATCTCACTAAGTGACATTGTTTATTGCGGTTTTACAACGGTTCATACCTTAACCTAACGTAACCTAACCTAACCTAACCCAACCTAACCTAACATAACCTAACCTAACATAACTTAACCTAACCTAACCTAACCAAACCTAACCTAACGTAACCTAACCTAACCTAACCTAACCTAACCTAACCTAACCTAACCTAACGACGTTTGCAAGCGCTTTCACATTAGATATCGCAGTTCCCAACTTGTAAAGGTGAAAAACACTGCATCTCACTAAGTGACATTGTTTAATGCGGTTTTAGCGCGGTTCGTATCTTAACCTAACCTAACCTAACCTAACCTAACCTAACCCAACCTAACCTAACATAACCTAACCTAACCTAACCTAACCAAACCTAACCTAACGTAACCTAACCTAACCTAACCTAACCTAACCTAACGACGTTTGCAAGCGCTTTCACATTAGATATCGCAGTTCCCAACTTGTAATGGTGAAAAACACTGCATCTCACTAAGTGACATTGTTTAATGCGGTTTTACGACGGTTCATATCTTAACCTAACCTAACATTCGTACTTGTATGGAAAAACGCTCTGTTACACTGTTTCGTTCACAATTACGATATTTGCATAACCTCACAGTTTTTCACCAACTTATTGCAGTACAGAACGCTGTATCTCGCTAAATGACATCGTTCTTTAAGGTTTCACGATGCTTGCATGCGCTTTAACAAGAATATCACATTATAGCAGTTTCGCACTTGTAACGGTACAACACGCAGTATCTGGCTTGTTCAAGCCGTTTTGTGTACTTTCACAACATTTCACCTATTGCAGTTACGTACATGCAATAAAACAACGCTATCTCGTTTGTTGACGTCCTTTTTGGTGGTCTCACGACGCTACATAGCTTAAACTAACAGAACTCAAGCTAACCTTCGCACTTCTATCGTTAGAAAACGTTTTACTCGCAACTATACAATGTTTTCTACAAGATTACGACGGTTTCATGCGCTTTCACATTAGATATCGTAGTTCCCGACTTGTAATGTTGAAAAACACTACATCTCACTAAGTGACATTGTTTAATGCGGTTTTACGACGGTTGATACCTCAACCTAACCTAACATTCGCACTTGTATCTAAATACGCTCAATTACACTGTTTCGTTCACAATTACGATATTTGCTTGACCTCACAGTTTCTCACCAACTTATTACAGTTCAGAACGCTGTATCTCGCTAAATGACATCGTTCTTTAAGGTTTCACGATACTTGCATGCGCTTTAACGAGAATATCACAATAAAGCAGTTTCGCACTTGTAACGGCACAAGACGCAGTATCTGGCTAGTTCATGCCATTTTGTGTGCTTTCACAACATTTCACCTATCGCAGTTTAATACTCGCTATAAAACAACACTATCTCGTTAGATGACGTCGTTTTTGGTAGTTTCACGACGCTACCTAGCTTAAACTAACCTAACCTAACCTAACCTTCGCACTTCTATCGTTAGAAAACGTTTTACTCACCACTTTACAATGTTTTCTACAAGATTACGACGGTTTCATGCGCTTTCACATTAGATATCGTAGTTCCCGACTTGTAATGTTGAAAAACACTACATCTCACTAAGTGACATTGTTTAATGCGGTTTTACGACGGTTCATATCTTAACCTAACCTAACATTTGCACTTGTATCTAAAAACGCTCTATTACACTGTTTTGTTCACAATTACAATATTTGCATAACCTCACAGTTTTTCACCAACTCATTGCAGTACAGAACGTTGTATCTCGCTAAATGACATTGTTCTTTAAGGTTTCACGATGCTTGCATGCGCTCTAACGAGAATATCACAATATAGCAGTTTCGCACTTGTAACGGTAGAACACGCAGTATTTGGCTTGTTCATGCCGTTTTGTGTGCTTTCACAACATTTCACCTATCGCAGTTTAATACTCGCTATAAAACAACACTATCTCGTTAGATGACGTCGTTTTTGGTAGTTTCACGACGCTACCTAGCTTAAACTAACCTAACCTAACCTAACCTTCGCACTTCTATCGTTAGAAAACGTTTTACTCACCACTTTACAATGTTTTCTACAAGATTACGACGGTTTCATGCGCTTTCACATTAGATATCGTAGTTCCCGACTTGTAATGTTAAAAAACACTACATCTCACTAAGTGACATTGTTTAATGCGGTTTTACGACGGTTCATATCTTAACCTAACCTAACATTCGCACTTGTATCTAAAAACGCTCTATTACACTGTTTTGTTCACAATTACAATATTTGCATAACCTCACAGTTTTTCACCAACTCATTGCTGTACAGAACGTTGTATCTCGCTAAATGACATTGTTCTTTAAGGTTTCACGATGCTTGCATGCGCTCTAACGAGAATATCACAATATAGCAGTTTCGCACTTGTAACGGTAGAACACGCAGTATTTGGCTTGTTCATGCCGTTTTGTGTGCTTTCACAACATTTCACCTATCGCAGTTTAATACTCGCTATAAAACAACACTATCTCGTTAGATGACGTTGTTTTTGGTAGTTTCACGACGCTACCTAGCTTAAAGTAACATAACTCAACCTAACATAACCTTCGCACTTCTATTGTTAGAAAACGTTTTACTCGCTACTTTACATTGCTTTCTACAACAATGCGACGGTTTCAAGCGCTTTCACATTAGATATCGCAGTTCCCAACTTGTAAAGGTGAAAAACACTGCATCTCACTAAGTGACATTGTGTAATGCGGTTTTAGCGCGGTTCATATCTTAACCTAACCTAACCTAACCTAACCTAACCCAACCTAACCTAACATAACCTAACCTAACCTAACCTAACCAAACCTAACCTAACGTAACCTAACCTAACCTAACCTAACCTAACCTAACCAAACCTAACCTAACCTAACCTAACGTAACCTAACCTAACCTAACCTAACGACGTTTGCAAGCGCTTTCACATTAGATATCGCAGTTCCCGACTTGTAATGGTGAAAAACACTGCATCTCATCAAGTGACATTGTTTAATGCGGTTTTACGACGGTTCATATCTTAACCTAACCTAACATTCGCACTTGTAATAAAAAACGCTCTATTACACTGTTTCGTTCACAATTAGGATATTTGCATAACCTCACAGTTTTTCACCAACTTATTGCAGTACAGAACGCTGTATCTCGCTAAATGACATCGTTCTTTAAGGTTTCACGATGCTTGCATGCGCTTTAACGAGAATATCACAACATAGCAGTTTCGCACTTGTAACGGTACAACACGCAGTATTTGGCTTGTTCATGCCGTTTTGTGTGCTTTCACAACATTTCACCTATCGCAGTTTCGTACTCGCAATAAAACAACACTATCTCGTTAGATGACGTTGTTTTTGGTAGTTTCACGACGCTACCTAGCTTAAACTAACATAACTCAACCTAACATAACCTTCGCACTTCTATCGTTAGAAAACGTTTTACTCGCTACTTTACATTGCTTTCTACAACAATACGACGGTTTCAAGCGCTTTCACATTAGATATCGCAGTTCCCAACTTGTAAAGGTGAAAAACACTGCATCTCACTAAGTGACATTGTGTAATGCGGTTTTAGCGCGGTTCATATCTTAACCTAACCTAACCTAACCTAACCTAACCCAACCTAACCTAACATAACCTAACCTAACCTAACCTAACCAAACCTAACCTAACGTAACCTAACCTAACCTAACCTAACCTAACCTAACGACGTTTGCAAGCGCTTTCACATTAGATATCGCAGTTCCCGACTTGTAATGGTGAAAAACACAGCATCTCACTAAGTGACATTGTTTAATGCGGTTTTAGCGCGGTTCATATCTTAACCTAACCTAACCTTTCCTAACCCAACCTAACCTAACCTAACCTAACCTAACCTTACCTAACATCCCTAACCTAACCTAACCAAACCTAACCTAACCAAACCTAACCTAACCTAACCTAACGTAACCTAACCTAACCTAACCTAACCTAACGACGTTTGCAAGCGCTTTCACATTAGATATCGCAGTTCCCGACTTGTAATGGTGAAAAACACTGCATCTCATCAAGTGACATTGTTTAATGCGGTTTTACGACGGTTCATATCTTAACCTAACCTAACATTCGCACTTGTATTAAAAAACGCTCTATTACACTGTTTCGTTCACAATTACGATATTTGCTTGACCTCACAGTTTCTCATCAACTTAGTACAGTACAGAACGCTGTATCTCGCTAAATGACATCGTTCTTTAAGGTTTCACGATACTTGCATGCGCTTTACCGAGAATGTCAAAACATAGCAGTTTCGCACTTGTAACGGTACAACACGCAGTATTTGGCTTGTTCATGCCGTTTTGTGTGCTTTCACAACATTTCACCTATCGCAGTTTATTACTCGCTATAAAACAACACTATCTCGTTAGATGACGTCGTTTTTGGTACTTTCACGACGCTACCTAGCTTAAACCTAACCTAACCTTCGCACTTCTATCGTTAGAAAATGTTTTACTCACCACTTTACAATGTTTTCTACAAGATTACGACGGTTTCATGCGCTTTCACATTAGATATTGTAGTTCCCGACTTGTAATGTTAAAAAACACTACATCTCACTAAGTGACATTGTTTAATGCGGTTTTACGACGGTTCATATCTTAACCTAACCTAACATTCGCACTTGTATCTAAAAACGCTCTATTACACTGTTTTGTTCACAATTACAATATTTGCATAACCTCACAGTTTTTCACCAACTCATTGCTGTACAGAACGTTGTATCTCGCTAAATGACATTGTTCTTTAAGGTTTCACGATGCTTGCATGCGCTCTAACGAGAATATCACAATATAGCAGTTTCGCACTTGTAACGGTAGAACACGCAGTATTTGGCTTGTTCATGCCGTTTTGTGTGCTTTCACAACATTTCACCTATCGCAGTTTAATACTCGCTATAAAACAACACTATCTCGTTAGATGACGTTGTTTTTGGTAGTTTCACGACGCTACCTAGCTTAAAGTAACATAACTCAACCTAACATAACCTTCGCACTTCTATTGTTAGAAAACGTTTTACTCGCTACTTTACATTGCTTTCTACAACAATGCGACGGTTTCAAGCGCTTTCACATTAGATATCGCAGTTCCCAACTTGTAAAGGTGAAAAACACTGCATCTCACTAAGTGACATTGTGTAATGCGGTTTTAGCGCGGTTCATATCTTAACCTAACCTAACCT
The DNA here is from genome assembly GCF_043290135.1 of Rhipicephalus microplus. Taxonomy (NCBI): domain Eukaryota; kingdom Metazoa; phylum Arthropoda; class Arachnida; order Ixodida; family Ixodidae; genus Rhipicephalus; species Rhipicephalus microplus. The sequence continues at coordinate 43,824 of NW_027464698.1, read as the reverse complement.
AACCTAACCTAACCCAACCTAACCTAACATAACCTAACCTAACCTAACCTAACCAAACCTAACCTAACGTAACCTAACCTAACCTAACCTAACCTAACCTAACCTAACCAAACCTAACCTAACCTAACCTAACGTAACCTAACCTAACCTAACCTAACGACGTTTGCAAGCGCTTTCACATTAGATATCGCAGTTCCCGACTTGTAATGGTGAAAAACACTGCATCTCATCAAGTGACATTGTTTAATGCGGTTTTACGACGGTTCATATCTTAACCTAACCTAACATTCGCACTTGTAATAAAAAACGCTCTATTACACTGTTTCGTTCACAATTAGGATATTTGCATAACCTCACAGTTTTTCACCAACTTATTGCAGTACAGAACGCTGTATCTCGCTAAATGACATCGTTCTTTAAGGTTTCACGATGCTTGCATGCGCTTTAACGAGAATATCACAACATAGCAGTTTCGCACTTGTAACGGTACAACACGCAGTATTTGGCTTGTTCATGCCGTTTTGTGTGCTTTCACAACATTTCACCTATCGCAGTTTCGTACTCGCAATAAAACAACACTATCTCGTTAGATGACGTTGTTTTTGGTAGTTTCACGACGCTACCTAGCTTAAACTAACATAACTCAACCTAACATAACCTTCGCACTTCTATCGTTAGAAAACGTTTTACTCGCTACTTTACATTGCTTTCTACAACAATACGACGGTTTCAAGCGCTTTCACATTAGATATCGCAGTTCCCAACTTGTAAAGGTGAAAAACACTGCATCTCACTAAGTGACATTGTGTAATGCGGTTTTAGCGCGGTTCATATCTTAACCTAACCTAACCTAACCTAACCTAACCCAACCTAACCTAACATAACCTAACCTAACCTAACCTAACCAAACCTAACCTAACGTAACCTAACCTAACCTAACCTAACCTAACCTAACGACGTTTGCAAGCGCTTTCACATTAGATATCGCAGTTCCCGACTTGTAATGGTGAAAAACACAGCATCTCACTAAGTGACATTGTTTAATGCGGTTTTAGCGCGGTTCATATCTTAACCTAACCTAACCTTTCCTAACCCAACCTAACCTAACCTAACCTAACCAAACCTTACCTAACATCCCTAACCTAACCTAACCAAACCTAACCTAACCAAACCTAACCTAACCTAACCTAACGTAACCTAACCTAACCTAACCTAACCTAACGACGTTTGCAAGCGCTTTCACATTAGATATCGCAGTTCCCGACTTGTAATGGTGAAAAACACTGCATCTCATCAAGTGACATTGTTTAATGCGGTTTTACGACGGTTCATATCTTAACCTAACCTAACATTCGCACTTGTATTAAAAAACGCTCTATTACACTGTTTCGTTCACAATTACGATATTTCCTTGACCTCACAGTTTCTCATCAACTTAGTACAGTACAGAACGCTGTATCTCGCTAAATGACATCGTTCTTTAAGGTTTCACGATACTTGCATGCGCTTTACCGAGAATGTCAAAACATAGCAGTTTCGCACTTGTAACGGTACAACACGCAGTATTTGGCTTGTTCATGCCGTTTTGTGTGCTTTCACAACATTTCACCTATCGCAGTTTATTACTCGCTATAAAACAACACTATCTCGTTAGATGACGTCGTTTTTGGTACTTTCACGACGCTACCTAGCTTAAACCTAACCTAACCTTCGCACTTCTATCGTTAGAAAATGTTTTACTCACCACTTTACAATGTTTTCTACAAGATTACGACGGTTTCATGCGCTTTCACATTAGATATCGTAGTTCCCGACTTGTAATGTTGAAAAACACTACATCTCACTAAGTGACATTGTTTAATGCGGTTTTACGACGGTTCATATCTTAACCTAACCTAACATTCGCACTTGTATCTAAAAACGCTCTATTACACTGTTTTGTTCACAATTACAATATTTGCATAACCTCACAGTTTTTCACCAACTCATTGCAGTACAGAACGTTGTATCTCGCTAAATGACATTGTTCTTTAAGGTTTCACGATGCTTGCATGCGCTCTAACGAGAATATCACAATATAGCAGTTTCGCACTTGTAACGGTAGAACACGCAGTATTTGGCTTGTTCATGCCGTTTTGTGTGCTTTCACAACATTTCACCTATCGCAGTTTAATACTCGCTATAAAACAACACTATCTCGTTAGATGACGTTGTTTTTGGTAGTTTCACGACGCTACCTAGCTTAAACTAACATAACTCAACCTAACATAACCTTCGCACTTCTATTGTTAGAAAACGTTTTACTCGCTACTTTACATTGCTTTCTACAACAATACGACGGTTTCAAGCGCTTTCACATTAGATATCGCAGTTCCCAACTTGTAAAGGTGAAAAACACTGCATCTCACTAAGTGACATTGTGTAATGCGGTTTTAGCGCGGTTCATATCTTAACCTAACCTAACCTAACCTAACCTAACCCAACCTAACCTAACATAACCTAACCTAACCTAACCTAACCAAACCTAACCTAACGTAACCTAACCTAACCTAACCTAACCTAACCTAACCAAACCTAACCTAACCTAACCTAACGTAACCTAACCTAACCTAACCTAACGACGTTTGCAAGCGCTTTCACATTAGATATCGCAGTTCCCGACTTGTAATGGTGAAAAACACTGCATCTCATCAAGTGACATTGTTTAATGCGGTTTTACGACGGTTCATATCTTAACCTAACCTAACATTCGCACTTGTATTAAAAAACGCTCTATTACACTGTTTCGTTCACAATTAGGATATTTGCATAACCTCACAGTTTTTCACCAACTTATTGCAGTACAGAACGCTGTATCTCGCTAAATGACATCGTTCTTTAAGGTTTCACGATGCTTGCATGCGCTTTAACGAGAATATCACAACATAGCAGTTTCGCACTTGTAACGGTACAACACGCAGTATTTGGCTTGTTCATGCCGTTTTGTGTGCTTTCACAACATTTCACCTATCGCAGTTTCGTACTCGCAATAAAACAACACTATCTCGTTAGATGACGTTGTTTTTGGTAGTTTCACGACGCTACCTAGCTTAAACTAACATAACTCAACCTAACATAACCTTCGCACTTCTATCGTTAGAAAACGTTTTACTCGCTACTTTACATTGCTTTCTACAACAATACGACGGTTTGAAGCGCTTTCACATTAGATATCACAGTTCCCAACTTGTAAAGGTGAAAAACACTGCATCTCACTAAGTGACATTGTTTAATGCGGTTTTACGACGGTTCATACCTTAACCTAACGTAACCTAACCTAACCTAACCTAACCTTACCTAACCTAACCTAACCTAACCTAACCCAACCCAACCCAACCTAACCTAACCTAACCTAACCTAAACTAACCTAACCCAACCTAACCTAACCTAACCTAACCTAACCCAACCCAACCCAACCCAACCTAACCTAACCTAAGCTAACCTAACCAAACCTAACCTAACTTAACCTAACCTAACGTAACCTAACCTAACCTAACCTATTCTAACGTAACCTAACCTTTCCTGACCTAACCTAACCTAACGTAACCTAACCTAACCTAACCTAACATAACCTAACGTAACCTAACCTAACCTAACCTAACCTAACCTAACGTAACCTAACCTAACCTAACCCAACCTAACCCAACCCAACCCAACCCAAACCAACAACACCCAACCCAACCTAACCTAACCTAACCTAACCTTACCTAACCTAACCACATTATCCTTACCTAACCTAACCTAACCTAACGTAACCTAACCTAACCTAACCTAACCTAACGTAACCTAACCTAACCTAACCTAACCCAACCTAACCTAACCTAACCTAACCTAACCCAACTCAACCCAACCTAACCTAATCTAACCTAACCTAACCTAACCTAACCTAACAAAACCTAACCTAACCTAACCTAACCTAACCTAACCTAACGACGGTTGCAAGCGCTTTCACATTAGATATCGCAGTTTCCGACTTTTAATGGTGAAAAACACTGCATCTCACTAATTGACATTGTTTAATGCGGTTTTACGACGGTTCATATCTTAACCTAACCTAACATTCGCACTTGTATCTAAAACCGCTCTATTACACTGTTTTGTTCACAATTACCATATTTGCATAACCTCACAGTTTTTCACCAACTTATTGCAGTACAGAACGTTGTATCTCGCTAAATGACATTGTTCTTTAAGGTTTCACGATGCTTGCATGCGCTTTAACGAGAATATCACAATATAGCAGTTTCGCACTTGTAACAGTAGAACACGCAGTATTTGGCTTGTTCATGCCGTTTTGTGTGCTTTCACAACATTTCACCTATCGCAGTTTAATACTCGCTATAAAACAACACTATCTCGTTAGATGACGTCGTTTTTGGTAGTTTCACGACGCTACCTAGCTTAAACTAACCTAACCTAACCTAACCTTTGCACTTCTATCGTTAGAAAACGTTTTACTCGCAACTTTACAATGTTTTCTACAAGATTACGACGGTTTCATGCGCTTTCACATTAGATATCGTAGTTCCCGACTTGTAATGTTGAAAAACACTACATCTCACTAAGTGACATTGTTTAATGCGGTTTTACGACGGTTGATATGTCAACCTAACCTAACATTCGCACTTGTATCTAAAGACGCTCAATTACACTGTTTCGTTCACAATTACGATATTTGCTTGACCTCACAGTTTCTCACCAACTTATTACAGTACAGAACGCTGTATCTCGCTAAATGACATCGTTCTTTAAGGTTTCACGATACTTGCATGCGCTTTACCGAGAATGTCAAAACATAGCAGTTTCGCACTTGTAACGGTACAACACGCAGTATTTGGCTTGTTCATGCCGTTTTGTGTGCTTTCACATTTTACCTATCGCAGTTTCGTACTCGCAATAAAACAACACTATCTCGTTAGATGACGTCGTTTTTGGTGGTTTCACGACACTGCCTAGCTTAAACTAACATAACTCAACCTAACATAACCTTCGCACTTCTATCGTTAGAAAACGTTTTACTCGCTACTTTACATTGCTTTCTACAACATCACGACGGTTTCAAGCGCTTTCACATTACATATCGCAGTTCCCAACTTGTAAAGGTGAAAAACACTGCATCTCACTAAGTGACATTGTTTATTGCGGTTTTACAACGGTTCATACCTTAACCTAACGTAACCTAACCTAACCTAACCCAACCTAACCTAACATAACCTAACCTAACATAACCTAACCTAACCTAACCTAACCAAACCTAACCTAACCTAACCTAACCTAACCTAACCTAACCTAACCTAACCTAACGACGTTTGCAAGCGCTTTCACATTAGATATCGCAGTTCCCAATTTGTAAAAGTGAAAAACACTGCATCTCACTAAGTGACATTGTTTAATGCGGTTTTAGCGCGGTTCGTATCTTAACCTAACCTAACCTAACCTAACCTAACCCAACCTAACCTAACATAACCTAACCTAACCTAACCTAACCAAACCTAACCTAACGTAACCTAACCTAACCTAACCTAACCTAACCTAACGACGTTTGCAAGCGCTTTCACATTAGATATCGCAGTTCCCGACTTGTAATGGTGAAAAACACTGCATCTCACTAAGTGACATTGTTTAATGCGGTTTTACGACGGTTCATATCTTACCCTAACCTAACATTCGTACTTGTATGGAAAAACGCTCTATTACACTGTTTCGTTCACAATTACGATATTTGCATAACCTCACAGTTTTTCACCAACTCATTGCAGTACAGAACGCTGTATCTCGCTAAATGACATCGTTCTTTAAGGTTTCACGATGCTTGCATGCGCTTTAACAAGAATATCACATTATAGCAGTTTCGCACTTGTAACGGTACAACACGCAGTATTTGGCTTGTTCATGCCGTTTTGTGTGCTTTCACATTTTACCTATCGCAGTTTCGTACTCGCAATAAAACAACACTATCTCGTTAGATGACGTCGTTTTTGGTGGTTTCACGACGCTACCTAGCTTAAACTAACATAACTCAACCTAACATAACCTTCGCACTTCTATCGTTAGAAAACGTTTTACTCGCTACTTTACATTGCTTTCTACAACATCACGACGGTTTCAAGCGCTTTCACATTAGATATCGCAGTTCCCAACTTGTAAAGGTGAAAAACACTGCATCTCACTAAGTGACATTGTTTATTGCGGTTTTACAACGGTTCATACCTTAACCTAACGTAACCTAACCTAACCTAACCCAACCTAACCTAACATAACCTAACCTAACATAACCTAACCTAACCTAACCTAACCAAACCTAACCTAACGTAACCTAACCTAACCTAACCTAACCTAACCTAACGACGTTTGCAAGCGCTTTCACATTAGATATCGCAGTTCCCAATTTGTAAAGGTGAAAAACACTGCATCTCACTAAGTGACATTGTTTAATGCGGTTTTAGCGCGGTTCATATCTTAACCTAACCTAACATTCGCACTTGTATTAAAAAACGCTCTATTACACTGTTTCGTTCACAATTACGATATTTGCTTGCCCTCACAGTTTCTCACCAACTTATTACAGTACAGAACGCTGTATCTCGCTAAATGACATCGTTCTTTAAGGTTTCACGATACTTGCATGCGCTTTACCGAGAATGTCAAAACATAGCAGTTTCGCACTTGTAACGGTACAACACGCAGTATTATTTGGCTTGTTCATGCCGTTTTGTGTGCTTTCACAACATTTCACCTATCGCAGTTTAATACTCGCTATAAAACAACACTATCTCGTTAGATGACGTCGTTTTTGGTACTTTCACGACGCTACCTAGCTTAAACTAACCTAACCTAACCTTCGCACTTCTATCGTTAGAAAACGTTTTACTCACCACTTTACAATGTTTTCTACAAGATTACGACGGTTTCATGCGCTTTCACATTAGATATCGTAGTTCCCGACTTGTAATGTTGAAAAACACTACATCTCACTAAGTGACATTGTTTAATGCGGTTTTACGACGGTTCATATCTTAACCTAACCTAACATTCGCACTTGTATCTAAAAACGCTCTATTACACTGTTTTGTTCACAATTACAATATTTGCATAACCTCACAGTTTTTCACCAACTCATTGCAGTACAGAACGTTGTATCTCGCTAAATGACATTGTTCTTTAAGGTTTCACGATGCTTGCATGCGCTCTAACGAGAATATCACAATATAGCAGTTTCGCACTTGTAACGGTAGAACACGCAGTATTTGGCTTGTTCATGCCGTTTTGTGTGCTTTCACAACATTTCACCTATCGCAGTTTAATACTCGCTATAAAACAACACTATCTCGTTAGATGACGTCGTTTTTGGTAGTTTCACGACGCTACCTAGCTTAAACTAACCTAACCTAACCTAACCTTCGCACTTCTATCGTTAGAAAACGTTTTACTCACCACTTTACAATGTTTTCTACAAGATTACGACGGTTTCATGCGCTTTCACATTAGATATCGCAGTTCCCAACTTGTAAAGGTGAAAAACACTGCATCTCACTAAGTGACATTGTTTATTGCGGTTTTAGCGCGGTTCATATCTTAACCTAACCTAACCTAACCTAACCTAACCTAACCTAACCCAACCTAACCTAACATAACCTAACCTAACCTAACCAAACCCAACCTAACGTAACCTAACCTAACCTAACCTAACCAAACCTAACCTAACCTAACCTAACGTAACCTAACCTAACCTAACCTAACGACTTTTGCAAGCGCTTTCACATTAGATATCGTAGTTCCCGACTTGTAATGGTGAAAAACACTGCATCTCATCAAGTGACATTGTTTAATGCGGTTTTACGACGGTTCATATCTTAACCTAACCTAACATTCGCACTTGTATTAAAAAACGCTCTATTACACTGTTTCGTTCACAATTAGGATATTTGCATAACCTCACAGTTTTTCACCAACTTATTGCAGTACAGAACGCTGTATCTCGCTAAATGACATCGTTCTTTAAGGTTTCACGATGCTTGCATGCGCTTTAACGAGAATATCACAACATACCAGTTTCGCACTTGTAACGGTACAACACGCAGTATTTGGCTTGTTCATGCCGTTTTGTGTGCTTTCACAACATTTCACCTATCGCAGTTTCGTATTCGCAATAAAACAACACTATCTCGTTAGATGACGTTGTTTTTGGTAGTTTCACGACGCTACCTAGCTTAAACTAACATAACTCAACCTAACATAACCTTCGCACTTCTATCGTTAGAAAACGTTTTACTCGCTACTTTACATTGCTTTCTACAACAATACGACAGTTTCAAGCGCTTTCACATTAGATATCGCAGTTCCCAACTTGTAAAGGTGAAAAACACTGCATCTCACTAAGTGACATTGTGTAATGCGGTTTTAGCGCGGTTCATATCTTAACCTAACCTAACCTAACCTAACCTAACCCAACCTAACCTAACCTAACCTAACCTAACCTAACCAAACCTAACCTAACGTAACCTAACCTAACCTAACCTAACCTAACCTAACCTAACGACGTTTGCAAGCGCTTTCACATTAGATATCGCAGTTCCCGACTTGTAATGGTGAAAAACACAGCATCTCACTAAGTGACATTGTTTAATGCGGTTTTAGCGCGGTTCATATCTTAACCTAACCTAACCTTACCTAACCCAACCTAACCTAACCTAACCTAACCAAACCTTACCTAACATCCCTAACCTAACCTAACCTAACCTAACCAAACCTAACCTAACCTAACCTAACGTAACCTAACCTAACCTAACCTAACGACGTTTGCAAGCGCTTTCACATTAGATATCGCAGTTCCCGACTTGTAATGGTGAAAAACACTGCATCTCATCAAGTGACATTGTTTAATGCGGTTTTACGACGGTTCATATCTTAACCTAACCTAACATTCGCACTTGTATTAAAAAACACTCTATTACACTGTTTCGTTCACAATTAGGATATTTGCATAACCTCACAGTTTTTCACCAACTTATTGCAGTACAGAACGCTGTATCTCGCTAAATGACATCGTTCTTTAAGGTTTCACGATACTTGCATGCGCTTTACCGAGAATGTCAAAACATAGCAGTTTCGCACTTGTAACGGTACAACACGCAGTATTTGGCTTGTTCATGCCGTTTTGTGTGCTTTCACATTTTACCTATCGCAGTTTCGTACTCGCAATAAAACAACACTATCTCGTTAGATGACGTCGTTTTTGGTGGTTTCACGACGCTACCTAGCTTAAACTAACATAACTCAACCTAACATAACCTTCGCACTTCTATCGTTAGAAAACGTTTTACTCGCTACTTTACATTGCTTTCTACAACAATACGACGGTTTCAAGCGCTTTCACATTAGATATCACAGTTCCCAACTTGTAAAGGTAAAAAACACTGCATCTCACTAAGTGACATTGTTTAATGCGGTTTTACAACGGTTCATACCTTAACCTAACGTAACCTAACCTAACCTAACCCAACCTGACCTAACATAACCTAACCTAACATAACTTAACCTAACCTAACCTAACCAAACCTAACCTAACGTAACCTAACCTAACCTAACCTAACCTAACCTAACCTAACGACGTTTGCAAGCGCTTTCACATTAGATATCGCAGTTCCCAACTTGTAAAGGTGAAAAACACTGCATCTCACTAAGTGACATTGTTTAATGCGGTTTTAGCGCGGTTCGTATCTTAACCTAACCTAACCTAACCTAACCCAACCTAACCTAACATAACCTAACCTAACCTAACCTAACCAAACCTAACCTAACGTAACCTAACCTAACCTAACCTAACCTAACCTAACCTAACGACGTTTGCAAGCGCTTTCACATTAGATATCGCAGTTCCCGACTTGTAATGGTGAAAAACACTGCATCTCACTAAGTGACATTGTTTAATGCGGTTTTACGACGGTTCATATCTTAACCTAACCTAACATTCGTACTTGTATGGAAAAACGCTCTATTACACTGTTTCGTTCACAATTACGATATTTGCATAACCTCACAGTTTTTCACCAACTTATTGCAGTACAGAACGCTGTATCTCGCTAAATGACATCGTTCTTTAAGGTTTCACGATGCTTGCATGCGCTTTAACAAGAATATCACATTATAGCAGTTTCGCACTTGTAACGGTACAACACGCAGTATCTGGCTTGTTCAAGCCGTTTTGTGTACTTTCACAACATTTCACCTATTGCAGTTACGTACATGCAATAAAACAACGCTATCTCGTTAGTTGACGTCCTTTTTGGTGGTCTCACGACGCTACATAGCTTAAACTAACATAACTCAAGCTAACCATCGCACTTCTATCGTTAGAAAACGTTTTACTCGCAACTTTACAATGTTTTCTACAAGATTACGACGGTTTCATGCGCTTTCACATTAGATATCGTAGTTCCCGACTTGTAATGTTGAAAAACACTACATCTCACTAAGTGACATTGTTTAATGCGGTTTTACGACGGTTGATATCTCAACCTAACCTAACATTCGCACTTGTATCTAAATACGCTCAATTACACTGTTTCGTTCACAATTACGATATTTGCTTGACCTCACAGTTTCTCACCAACCTATTACAGTTCAGAACGCTGTATCTCGCTAAATGACATCGTTCTTTAAGGTTTCACGATACTTGCATCCGCTTTAACGAGAATATCACAATAAAGCAGTTTCGCACTTGTAACGGCACAAGACGCAGTATCTGGCTAGTTCATGATATTTTGTGTGCTTTCACAACATTTCACCTATCGCAGTTTAATACTCGCTATAAAACAACACTATCTCGTTAGATGACGTCGTTTTTGGTAGTTTCACGACGCTACCTAGCTTAAACTAACCTAACCTAACCTAACCTTCGCACTTCTATCGTTAGAAAACGTTTTACTCACCACTTTACAATGTTTTCTACAAGATTACGACGGTTTCATGCGCTTTCACATTAGATATCGTAGTTCCCGACTTGTAATGTTGAAAAACACTACATCTCACTAAGTGACATTGTTTAATGCGGTTTTACGACGGTTCATATCTTAACCTAACCTAACATTCGCACTTGTATCTAAAAACGCTCTATTACACTGTTTTGTTCACAATTACAATATTTGCATAACCTCACAGTTTTTCACCAACTTATTGCAGTACAGAACGTTGTATCTCGCTAAATGACATTGTTCTTTAAGGTTTCACGATGCTTGCATGCGCTTTAACGAGAATATCACAATATAGCAGTTTCACACTTGTCACGGTAAAACACGCAGTATTTGGCTTGTTCATGCCGTTTTGTGTGCTTTCACAACATTTCACCTATCGCAGTTTATTACTCGCTATAAAACAACAATATCTCGTTAGATGACGTCGTTTTTGGTAGTTTCACGACGCTACCTAGCTTAAACTAACCTAACCTAACCTAACCTTCGCACTTCTATCGTTAGAAAACGTTTTACTCACCACTTTACAATGTTTTCTACAAGATTACGACGGTTTCATGCGCTTTCACATTAGATATCGCAGTTCCCAACTTGTAAAGGTGAAAAACACTGCATCTCACTAAGTGACATTGTTTAATGTGGTTTTAGCGCGGTTCATATCTTAACCTAACCTAACCTAACCTAACCCAACCTAACCTAACATAACCTAACCCAACCTAACCTAACCTAACCAAACCTAACCTAACGTAACCTAACCTAACCTAACGACGTTTGCAAGCGCTTTCGCATTAGATATCGCAGTTCCCGACTTGTAATGGTGAAAAACACAGCATCTCACTAAGTGACATTGTTTAATGCGGTTTTAGCGCGGTTCATATCTTAACCTAACCTAACCTTACCTAACCCAACCTAACCTAACCTAACCTAACCAAACCTTACCTAACATCCCTAACCTAACCTAACCTAACCTAACCTAACCAAACCTAACCTAACCTAACCTAACGTAACCTAACCTAACCTAACCTAACCTAACCTAACGACGTTTGCAAGCGCTTTCACATTAGATATCGCAGTTCCTGACTTGTAATGGTGAAAAACACTGCATCTCACTAAGTGACATTGTTTAATGCGGTTTTACGACGGTTCATATCTTAACCTAACCTAACATTCGCACTTGTATTAAAAAACGCTCTATTACACTGTTTCGTTCACAATTAGGATATTTGCATAACCTCACAGTTTTTCACCAACTTATTGCAGTACAGAACGCTGTATCTCGCTAAATGACATCGTTCTTTAAGGTTTCACGATGCTTGCATGCGCTTTAACGAGAATATCACAACATAGCAGTTTCGCACTTGTAACGGTACAACACGCAGTATTTGGCTTGTTCATGCCGTTTTGTGTGCTTTCACAACATTTCACCTATCGCAGTTTCGTACTCGCAATAAAACAACACTATCTCGTTAGATGACGTTGTCTTTGGTAGTTTCACGACGCTACCTAGCTTAAACTAACATAACTCAACCTAACATAACCTTCGCACTTCTATCGTTAGAAAACGTTTTACTCGCTACTTTACATTGCTTTCTACAACAATACGACGGTTTCAAGCGCTTTCACATTAGATATCGCAGTTCCCAACTTGTAAAGGTGAAAAACACTGCATCTCACTAAGTGACATTGTGTAATGCGGTTTTAGCGCGGTTCATATCTTAACCTAACCTAACCTAACCTAACCTAACCCAACCTAACCTAACATAACCTAACCTAACCTAACCAAACCTAACCTAACGTAACCTAACCTAACCTAACCTAACCTAACCTAACGACGTTTGCAAGCGCTTTCACATTAGATATCGCAGTTCCCGACTTGTAATGGTGAAAAACACAGCATCTCACTAAGTGACATTGTTTAATGCGGTTTTAGCGCGGTTCATATCTTAACCTAACCTAACCTTACCTAACCCAACCTAACCTAACCTAACCTAACCAAACCTTACCTAACATCCCTAACCTAACCTAACCTAACCTAACCTAACCAAACCTAACCTAACCTAACCTAACGTAACCTAACCTAACCTAACCTAACCTAACCTAACGACGTTTGCAAGCGCTTTCACATTAGATATCGCAGTTCCTGACTTGTAATGGTGAAAAACACTGCATCTCACTAAGTGACATTGTTTAATGCGGTTTTACGACGGTTCATATCTTAACCTAACCTAACATTCGCACTTGTATTAAAAAACGCTCTATTACACTGTTTCGTTCACAATTACGATATTTGCATAACCTCACAGTTTTTCACCAACTCATTGCAGTACAGAACGTTGTATCTCGCTAAATGACATTGTTCTTTAAGGTTTCACGATGCTTGCATGCGCTCTAACGAGAATATCACAATATAGCAGTTTCGCACTTGTAACGGTAGAACACGCAGTATTTGGCTTGTTCATGCCGTTTTGTGTGCTTTCACAACATTTCACCTATCGCAGTTTAATACTCGCTATAAAACAACACTATCTCGTTAGATGACGTTGTTTTTGGTAGTTTCACGACGCTACCTAGCTTAAACTAACATAACTCAACCTAACATAACCTTCGCGCTTCTATCGTTAGAAAACGTTTTACTCGCTACTTTACATTGCTTTCTACAACAATACGACGGTTTCAAGCGCTTTCACATTAGATATCGCAGTTCCCAACTTGTAAAGGTGAAAAACACTGCATCTCACTAAGTGACATTGTGTAATGCGGTTTTAGCGCGGTTCATATCTTAACCTAACCTAACCTAACCTAACCTAACCCAACCTAACCTAACATAACCTAACCTAACCTAACCTAACCAAACCTAACCTAACGTAACCTAACCTAACCTAACCTAACCTAACCTAACCTAACCTAACCAAACCTAACCTAACCTAACCTAACGTAACCTAACCTAACCTAACCTAACGACGTTTGCAAGCGCTTTCACATTAGATATCGCATTTCCCGACTTGTAATGGTGAAAACCACTGCATCTCATCAAGTGACATTGTTTAATGCGGTTTTACGACGGTTCATATCTTAACCTAACCTAACATTCGCACTTGTATTAAAAAACGCTCTATTACACTGTTTCGTTCACAATTAGAATATTTGCATAACCTCACAGTTTTTCACCAACTTATTGCAGTACAGAACGCTGTATCTCGCTAAATGACATCGTTCTTTAAGGTTTCACGATGCTTGCATGCTCTTTAACGAGAATATCACAACATAGCAGTTTCGCACTTGTAACGGTACAACACGCAGTATTTGGCTTGTTCATGCCGTTTTGTGTGCTTTCACAACATTTCACCTATCGCAGTTTCGTACTCGCAATAAAACTACACTGTCTCGTTAGATGACGTTGTTTTTGGTAGTTTCACGACGCTACCTAGCTTAAACTAACATAACTCAACCTAACATAACCTTCGCACTTCTATCGTTAGAAAACGTTTTACTCGCTACTTTACATTGCTTTCTACAACAATACGACGGTTTCAAGCGCTTTCACATTAGATATCACAGTTCCCAACTTGTAAAGGTGAAAAACACTGCATCTCACTAAGTGACATTGTTTAATGCGGTTTTACGACGGTTCATACCTTAACCTAACGTAACCTAACCTAACCTAACCTAACCTTACCTAACCTAACCTAACCTAACCTAACCCAACCCAACCCAACCTAACCTAACCTAACCTAACCTAAACTAACCTAACCCAACCTAACCTAACCTAACCTAACCTAACCCAACCCAACCCAACCCAACCTAACCTAACCTAAGCTAACCTAACCAAACCTAACCTAACTTAACCTAACCTAACGTAACCTAACCTAACCTAACCTATTCTAACGTAACCTAACCTTTCCTGACCTAACCTAACCTAACGTAACCTAACCTAACCTAACCTAACATAACCTAACGTAACCTAACCTAACCTAACCTAACCTAACCTAACCTAACCCAACCTAACCCAACCCAACCCAACCCAAACCAACAACACCCAACCCAACCTAACCTAACCTAACCTAACCTTACCTAACCTAACCAAATTATCCTTACCTAACCTAACCTAACCTAACGTAACCTAACCTAACCTAACCTAACGTAACCTAACCTAACCTAACGTAACCTAACCTAACCTAACCCAACCTAACCTAACCTAACCTAACCCAACTCAACCCAACCTAACCTAATCTAACCTAACCTAACCTAACCTAACCTAACTTAACCTAACCTAACCTAACGACGGTTGAAAGCGCTTTCACATTAGATATCGCAGTTCCCGACTTTTAATGGTGAAAAACACTGCATCTCACTAATTGACATTGTTTAATGCGGTTTTACGACGGTTCATATCTTAACCTAACCTAACATTCGCACTTGTATCTAAAACCGCTCTATTACACTGTTTTGTTCACAATTACCATATTTGCATAACCTCACAGTTTTTCACCAACTTATTGCAGTACAGAACGTTGTATCTCGCTAAATGACATTGTTCTTTAAGGTTTCACGATGCTTGCATGCGCTTTAACGAGAATATCACAATATAGCAGTTTCGCACTTGTAACGGTAGAACACGCAGTATTTGGCTTGTTCATGCCGTTTTGTGTGCTTTCACAACATTTCACCTATCGCAGTTTAATACTCGCTATAAAACAACACTATCTCGTTAGATGACGTCGTTTTTGGTAGTTTCACGACGCTACCTAGCTTAAACTAACCTAACCTAACCTAACCTTTGCACTTCTATCGTTAGAAAACGTTTTACTCGCAACTTTACAATGTTTTCTACAAGATTACGACGGTTGCATGCGCTTTCACATTAGATATCGTAGTTCCCGACTTGTAATGTTGAAAAACACTACATCTCACTAAGTGACATTGTTTAATGCGATTTTACGACGGTTGATATATCAACCTAACCTGACATTCGCACTTGTATCTAAAGACGCTCAATTACACTGTTTCGTTCACAATTACGATATTTGCTTGACCTCACAGTTTCTCTCCAACTTATTACAGTACAGAACGCTGTATCTCGCTAAATGACATCGTTCTTTAAGGTTTCACGATACTTGCATGCGCTTTACCGAGAATGTCAAAACATAGCAGTTTCGCACTTGTAACGGTACAACACGCAGTATTTGGCTTGTTCATGCCGTTTTGTGTGCTTTCACATTTTACCTATCGCAGTTTCGTACTCGCAATAAAACAACACTATCTCGTTAGATGACGTCGTTTTTGGTGGTTTCACGACGCTACCTAGCTTAAACTAA